>NC_045737.1:20921719-20927998 GCF_008692095.1 Etheostoma spectabile | reverse complement strand
GTCAGTAGAGAAAAAAAAAAAAACAATCGGTGCTGCCTACACCGTGTTATCCTCCTGATAGCGTTAGCACCCAACAGGCTTAAACAGGGCAAGTTTTAAACATGTTTTTAGCCTCTTGTTCATGTTCAAAATGTCATTAAAAGGACTTACCCATGTGAATTGATTCCTCCCGAGTGAACACAGTAAATCTGACTGCTGTAGATGTGAAAGCAATGCATGGAAGTTGTGCTAATTCAGCTGTGTTTAGTTCCAGCAGTAGAGTGCTTAGGGACCGTCTACAAACTACAATAGAGCCAAGCCATAACCCCCAGGGGACTGCGCATTCAGACCCAGCTCGCCCATCCCCGTTCCATACAAGAGGCTTTGGAGCTGGCTCTTTCGAGCAGCAGAGAGTGGTCCTACAGTGAGAGCCGCTGCATGCACTGACACAGCCCAAGTAAAGCCTGCATGGGCAACTGAAATGACTGAACTGATCCGGGCTGTGTCTATGCAAAGTACCACACGCTCTCGCCAACGCCCCCTGGTTTGCTGGGGAAGCGGACAGCCTGGGGCTTCACCTGGACGGCACAGTGCCAGCAAGCCTTCAGCTCTCTCCAAAAGGCGCTAACAGAGGCCCCCATCCTCACCCCCCCCCCCCCCCCCCCCCCCCCCCCGACCCCAGTTTGCCGTTTATTCTGGACACAGACGCCAGCGACGTGGGAATGGGCGCAGTGCTAGCCCAGGCGAGGCCAGGAAGAGAGAGAGTAGTGGCCTATTTCAGCGAAACTTTCAACAAGGCTGAGCATCACGTGTCGAGAGCTCCTCGCCGTGGTGGCGGCGCTTAAACACTTTAAGTACACAAGGCCGGAGCTAGCTATACCAACGCAGACACCCTTTCCCGCCGCCCCTGCGCCCTGGGCACGTCGATATTGTGAGTGGAGAGAAATGCGTGCGAGAGAGCTCCGTATCGAGGAGGAGACATGCCCCATGCACGAGGGGGCTGGACCAGTCTGCCGAGGAACGAGGATGGTTGACGTGGCTGAGTGGCGGTCACAACAGGAGCAGTACAGAGATATACAGTACAACCAGTGCGACAGTGGGTTGAAGCAGGACAGAGACCACCCTGGCAAGAGGTGACAGGGAGCTCCACTGCAACAAAAGGACTGTGGACAGTGTTTGATGCGCTGAGAGTGAGGGATGGGGTACTGGAGAGCCTGGAAGGAGCCTGGCATGGGAGAGGAAAGGTGGCAAGTGATAGTCCCCAGTTCACTGAGAGACGCAATGCTGAGAACATCCCACGAAATCACAGGGGCGGGGCACTTCGAAGTAGCCAAAACACTCTGCTGGCTTCGTCAGGGATTTTACTGGTGGCGGGCCAGACAGGACTTTTGCCTGGCCTATAATGGCCCCCCGGGTGAGTCGCGCACACAACTACAGCAACAGGCAGAGGGTGCTCCCTTGGAACGAGTAGTTGTGGATGTCATGGGCCCATTTCCTTGCACGGATACAGGCAACTGGTACATTTTGGTCGCCATGAACTATTTTACAAAATGGCCTGAAGCATATGCAATACCAAATCAGGAAGCAGAGACAGTGATTGATGCTCTGGTAGAAGACATGTTTAGCAGGTTCAGGGTGGCTGAAACAGAGAAGAGAATCGCCTGCGAGAAGGGGCAACGGCACAATTACTGCACGCAGACACACGCACAAGCCCTGTCAAAGCCTCCATTCCTCCTGCACATACGCCTCCTTATTCAACGCTGCAGCACTGGAGTGAGTGTTACAATAAGCTTATTTTTGAAAATTTGTTTGTATTTCTTTTCAGTACTGTAGTTTGTAGATGGTCCCTAAGCACTCCTTGCAGTATCAACACAGAAACTAAACACAGCTGAATTAGCACAACTTCCATGCATTTCTTTCACATTTACAGCAGTCAGATTCACTGTGTTCCCTCGGAAATAATCACTCCACAGGGGTAGGTACTTCTAATGACATTTTGAACATGTTAAGAGGCTAAAAACACCTTTAAAACTTGCCCTGTTGAAGTCTGTTGAGTGCTAACTCTACCAGGAGGATAACACGGTGTAGGCAGCACCGATTATTTTAGTTTTTCTCTCTACTGACAGCACTCCAAATTTACAAACAGAGCTACGTGTTGGAATGGACCATAATTCCCCTTTAAGCTTTAATGTTGTACATACACACAGTAGCTATATGTTTGTTATACATGCAACTCACCAAGAAGCATCTTATGATCCTTACTGTTAAATTTGTTCATATTTTGGCTTTCATATTTTTATACTTGCACATTTTATTAATATTTATATTTCAACTGTTTCCGACTCTACACGCAAAATCTGTCCTTGTCTCTTGTTCCGCAAAGAACAGCCTCCATGTACGCCAGAGTAAGATGCACATGAGAGTAAAGGAAAATTGGTTGCGTTGCAAATAAAATTTGAATATAATTCTTTGTTACAAACAAGTGCATGATAATCAACAAGGTCAGAACACAGGCTACCCGGTCTTCCCTTTCCGGGATACTGTTTTTCATCACACTTTGTAACACTTTGAAGGCCGCACTCTGCTCCTTCTGCCATTACATGCCCACAGTCTTCACCTGGCAACAGTTGTAGTATAGTTGTTATGCAAATTGGAATGGACTACTTTTACACAGTGTGTAATTTTCACAGAGACACAGTAAGAAGCCTAATACTTCTCCTGGCTCTGTTACAGTTACACAACAGTCCCTCTTATTTAGGCTATACTTTACTTGTATTATTATTAGTAGTAGTATTAGTTTTGGGAGCAGATAAGCATTTTACCATAAGAATACCAATTACCAAAAAAGTCTTCTTATTTTAGTTATGGACCAAAAATCTCTGTCTGAGAATTAGGAAAAATTGCTTCACTTGCTTTTTCTCTGCTTCCTTCTCAAACAGTTTCAGTTGTTTTTATCCCTCCTCTCTGCCTCTCGTGTTGCTCTGTCTCTAACAATCTCAGATTCCAGATAGGATTAGTTTTACTGGACGGCCGGAGACAAAGAACTACAGCTGACTGTTTCTGCCTGCTGCCTGTCTCCCCATCATGCTGTGAGAGGATGCTCAGACACACACACAGGCACGCACGCACACACACACACACACACACACACACACACACACACACACACACACACAGTCACATATATATATATATACACACACACAGAAGCTCAGTATACGGGAACCCCACACAACTTCATATACAAACATTTCACTAAAACCCTTAAAAGCAGCTTCACTTCAGACCTGCTGCTACTGGCAGCTTTATGTCAGCCTGTCTGCCCTTAACGATCCCTAACCCTTGTGACCTTTAACCTCTCAAGACCTCTCACAGTTGGGGTGTTATTCTCTAAATCGCGTTCCTTTCTTTCTTTGTTTTAAAGTGCTTTCAGGCAAAAGAGATTAGTATTGCTCGGGAAATATTTGCATGAATTTGATACTTATTGATGACTGAATTTTATGGCTGAATCGGCTTATTTCAAACATACTGCAAGTTCACTGAAATGAGTTGTGTAGGTGTCCTTTATTTCAATACATAATTACATATTAAATATATTCTGTACTGTATACAATTTATTTCATTTTATTCAACTGCATATTAATTTCCACTTTTCTGCACCATGCCATTTCAATGGTGTCAGATTTTGAATTGTAATTCAGAGAAAAGCTAATGATTGAAAAACATGAACCACAGACTTGTGAAAATGACAAGCCTGTAATCTAACTTCTTCTGCTTAAATACTGTGACAAACGTCCTCTCACCCACCTTTTATAATTATGGTTTTCTAAATACAAATTTATAAGCAATAGAGGACAGTAATAATCCATTATAATGCATAAATAAAAAGAAACGTTTAGTGGGCTGGCTGTGACGCCACATTTAAAAGAATAGTTTGGCACTTTGAGAAACACGCTTATTCATTCTCATGTTTATTTGTGATGCTCTTCAAGACCCTCAAGACATAGAAGGCCTTTATCATGCCAGTTAATATTGTGCTTTAGTGCACAATATTCCCATATTCTCTAACAAAATTACAATTAATAAAATAACCATAACTACCACTGATGACGCTTTTTAGGCACCTGGGCCTTTGGGCAGTTGCTGCTTCTGTATTCAAGATGGCGTATGTTTAAATGTAAATATGTTTTCCACAGCTTGCTTTTTAAGCAACAGTGGGGGAAAAACCTCAGCTGGCATGTCATTCACATTTCATTTTACACAGACACTGGGATGCCAGGGAGGAAAACTGAAGGAGGCCAGGCTGAAAACTCAACAGCTTCGTTCTGCGGTCGGGTGACTTTTCTTTCACTCCCAGCGGGAGGTGGCTTAGTCATGCTGGACTCCCTTTGGTGGATGACCTGCACAACAACTTTCATTCTTGAAAATACACTGCGGTCTCATGTACAAAGACAGAGCTCAGAAAGAGAAAGAAAAAAACACTTTAACATGGGTTTGTTTTGTTATATCTATATATATATATACAAGTTTTTTCACATATCAAGTGTTGTATAGTAGTATTGTATAGTACAAGCAAGAGTTTTGCGAGATGCAATTAGTGTGGAAACAATACACTTAGTACACTTTGGAATCCTGTTTGTGTGCCTGTGTTTTAGACAGGCTGCTTGTTTACTTAGCCACTGATTGCCATGTCCTATGTTAATATGGGACCCCAAATTACCAGAAGAGGCTGAAGCTAAAAACAGTACCACCTGTGCCACTGTGATTGCAAACATGGTGATTAAAGGGAGTTTTTATTTTGTCCTGACGTGACATCACATACATCTTGCTAACCATGCCAAATCAGAAATGTCTCCTGATTCCACCCAGACATTCCTCATGCTGCCAGGCCTCCTCTTCAGCTCAGCAGAGGGCTATCATTCACCTCTGTCGGCTCCAACTTACCTTTGGGTCGGTGTCAGGGTCTGTTTGTGTGTGAGTATCTATTTGAAATTGCCAGCAATACACTGGAAACATGATCTCACTCACTCAGGCATGGAATGAGTTCAGACTCCCTTCTCCTCTCTCATATTTTTGAGATAAAACCTTCACTCTGCACTCTATTTATTACTCTGTTAAGAAAACACATCATCTGTTGCTGTAGAGCTGTTGGTTTGTCTCAATAACACATCAGTACTTAAATATTGTGTAGTTTTGGGAAAGTGTGATTGAATACTTAACACTGAATACTATATGACGAACCTGTTAGCAAAAAGATGCTTTTTTACATATCCAGCAGATACAGAGTAAAGTAATTTATTTGGAGTAGTGTTTCTTTTCACCTGATGAATGAAGTCCAACATTCACTCTCCTTTTGCTCTGCTTTGGTCTCCACCAACTCGTGAGCTCTAAATGCTTCACTATGTTCACCAGATAGTCTCTGACTGTGTCTGTCTGCCATTTGGTGCTGAGCAGCGGTGTCATGTACAGTGGGTTTTTAAGAGCTTTTTCATTGAAAATAGCTGCCTACTGTGGCAGAAAACTACTCTATGAGACACTGTTAATTCTTTTTCACATTCAAGTTGAGTGAAATAGACCTACTCTAATCCAAGTTACTATGTTGTCTAACGACCCACCTCATTTTATCTCAGCTTTATACTTAGCTTGAAACCTGTGGAACTAGACTAGAATTTGAAGTAACGTGTGTTTGTGCGCATCTGTCTTTGGAAGTGCTTTAACCACCAAACTTCACATGCACCCCTCCTCCTCTCCCACACCCTCCCTGTTCCTTCCTGTTTCCTGTTCCGCTGTCCACTCCACAGGAAGCCTGGTCGTGCTACTGGGCTGCGACAAAAACCTGTGAGTCAAGGAGCAGCAAACTTTGCGAACATGCAGGAGAAAATAAACATGATGTTTATTGTTCTGATCTCTTACCTCTAACATTGTATCTCAAACAAACGGCTCATAGGGGCTTTAACTCAAAGCCACTTTTGTTCTTGATGTTTAACCACCTGCTGACTCTTGGCTTTGCAATCTGTTAGTAAGTCTGTTTGCTATCTGTTAGTAAGCTTCATCCAGCTGGGACGTCTGTGGACTGTATGCACCTGCTGGCTCTGATGTAAGTCTGAGTCAATCAATAATAACATTGATCAAGTCTCAATTATCTTATGGCTCACTTCATGGTTGACTTGAAGAATCTATGTCATATTAAATTAAAACTTCAAATTGGCAAACTTTCCATAAGCTGACCATGTAGCAGATGGTTTGAGAAGCTCCGGGTTGAACGTTGTGAATCCCCTTGGGATTCTGCTTGGATAAGAT
>NC_045737.1:20883342-20921709 GCF_008692095.1 Etheostoma spectabile | reverse complement strand
CAATAGAGGGAAGTGACTTTTGATTTGCTTGACCAGAGGCCAGATTCAGAGTTCAAAGCTCATGTCATGAGAAAAAACTCCCCAGCTCAACCACCCCAAAATAATATGCAATGCTCACTGGCTGCAGCACAAATCTGAAACCAGTACAAACCTGACCGACTTCTGACATGACCCTAAACATGTGTCCCTCGTTCCGCCGGGCTCATGGAGGTCAAGTTTAAAGATTTGTTTTGTTATGTAACTTATTTCTGTAAGACTTTTCTGAGATATCAGCAACATTTATTTCTCATTTGTTTATATTCATGTTTTCACTGCTTTTGACCAGAGCTAGAGTTTCTAATGTGCAACATTTATGGCAACACTTAACATTTGTTCCCAAAATGAAACACAATGTGTTTCTGCTGTCATAGTTCTTTTTGCAGTGACCATTAAAAGCATTGAGTAACTCCTTTCTTCATCTTCAAGACTGGTGTGTGTGTGTGTGTGTGTCCGTCCGTCCGTCCGTCCGTGTGTCCATGCTTGCAGGAATGTCTGATGGCCAGGCCTTTTATCAGGCTCATCCATACCACCACATTATAGGCTCCCGTAACCAGGCAACTGCAGGTTCTGGCTGGTTACCATGGCGAACGCCCATTGAGTGACGTTGCTGGCCCTATTTGCCTCTCTCCTTATTGGAATGAGGGCCTTTTTAAAGGTGCACCCCCTCAACTCTTTCAACACACGCATACACTCACTTAACCCCTTGCTCACACACACACACACACACACACACACTGCGCTTCGTCACCCTCTGTGTGGTGACTAGAGGAGTGGAACTAACAATCCGACAAAAACATCTCACTGAGGCAGACCAGACTGGAACTTACAGGGAGAGTCTTTGTGAAGAAAAACCTATACAGACCCCAAATTAGGAACGCCTACTGTAGCCAACTGTGCTGAGAGTGCTGAGCAGTAGCCTACTGACAAAATCACATATCCTAGTAGCCTATTCTTGATAGCATTACTATATGTAGTCATTTTAGTCAGTCACAACGATCTAGTTTAAAAAAATGATCTGTCAGTTGATATAAGCATGAAAATATATATAAGCAATTATTTTCATTACCAATTACTCTTAATTATTTTCTCAATTAATTGGTCATTTGTTTGCTTATGTCAGATGTTAGAGCCCCAGTTAAAATAAAAGAATTGTGTTCAACCAATGACCCCAAACCCCAAAAAATCTAAATATATCAAAGAAGACTAATAAACCAGTTCCACTTAAACCAAATTCACGTTTGAAAAGCTGGAACCAGTTGATTTTTGCCATTTTTTTCCTTGTAAAACACTTAAATGATCGCTGATTAATTTGTTGTTGATCAACTACTTCATTTCAGCTCTACATGAAAGATCCTTCTTGACCTTAGATATGTAGTTTATAATTATGATATCATTTGACACTTACTACATTTTTTTCAGACATTTCATCCAAATTCACATGGTCAACAGCACATGGAGACAAAAACACATGAGAAGTCTTAAAAGTGCTGTGGGTGAAATCATGACAGATCCATCTCCATCCACAGATGAAAGCTGTGTTATATGGTTGACCGCTCCGGAACCTGTTTGCACCATAAAGTGGAGATAGGATTTTTTGTTTAATGATATGACATTATTTTGTTCTATGTCAAATGTAACACAGGAGCTGGGCAGTGAGTATTTGTTTTGAATGGAGAGGTAAATAATACAGTTGGCCTACAGAAAAAAACATTGATTATTGATTTAATTAGAAGTTCTATGGTGAAGTGCACAAGTCACACACTCCCGACTGTATTCAGACTTTCTGCAGGCAATGTTTTCAACTTTTACGAAGGCATATGACCTGCTAAGATTCTTAAGTGACCAGAAAAACAAGTATGGATAAGCTTTTGTAATCCAGTCCTTTGTTAAATCAGAGGAGTACTCATACAGTGAAATATGTTTTTATATTATTGTTCTATTGCTGTTCATCTTATAATACCTATATCACAATAAATTATCTTCAGTGTAGGGGTAGATGTGAGGCCCATGAAGCAGCTGTGGACTAATTGTTTCAAAGGGATGGTGTGTAATCTTTAGTGGTAAAGCCAATCTCGTTCAGCACCGCCCTGATGGAGGGAGACGGGGTTGTGACGACGAATGAATTGAGTAGGCTAACTTGCGGGAAGACTCTATATTCCAGTAACTTCTCCATGGCTCTAGTTTGAACGCCTTTCACTGACTGCGGACAAGGGGATGGGGGGGTGGGGGGTCGGGGGTTGTGGAGTATTGTGAGTTGAACAGCAGAGCCCCACTCTAGCTGAATGGGCATTGTCATCTGGATTTCTATGGCTAACCAAAATACTTTCTCCCGCCGTGGGGGTTTGTGGATTCACGGTGGGAACGGCATGCATTACGCACAGCCGTGGAGAGCTCTCCTGCTTCTGAAGACAATCACAACTCAGTTGTCAGTTGTTTAGTTTAAGAACACACTTTGACTAATATATTTCAGGCAATATATTCAGTTTAATCTTAATAAAATGACACAATATGGCATCTTCATATACAGGAATAATGAACCATTACATCAAACGTCAACAAACCAACAGAAAACAAAAGTTTATTTCTAGAATTTCTGAAAAGAAAAGACTTCCGATTATGCAAAAACATTGCAGGTGTTCAGTGCAGCCGAATAACGGACTGTAAGATATCAGGTTGTGACCTACAGATCACAGGCTCTTCGAAATCCACAGGTCCAAAATTAGACTGCACACTGCACACTTTAAAATCTCCGCCATCAACTTCTGAACAACAATAAAACCTGGCCGAGATTTATTGGGACTTTAACATGTATAGACTTTTCTTTTTGGGTCTTTATTGCTTTTATACATTGTTGGAGTCCTCAACATGTCGGCGTAGTTCCTCTGAAGGAAATGGGTCTTTGAATGAGTGAGGGTGCAATCATTCTCATTACTGTAAGTGTGTGCTCACATCAAGGAAAAGAACAGAACAGAGCTATATATTCGATGGCAACGGTACAGAATTTAAAACAGCCTATAATAATTTCGAAGACTTAGGCTACAAAAAGCACGTAGCCCACAGATAGACCTACTTCTTTTGTTGTGTGCTGCCTTTTATAGTTGATAGTCTTTTTAATCTCCTGTAGATGCGAAAAAGGATTTGTGAATTTGTCGTCCGAGCGCATTGAAAGGCCAGTGTAAAAACATGTGCTTCCATTGATTTTCAGAGTTCATATTTCTAAAAACAAAAACTGCAGGTGCAAAGAAATCGTCCGTCAAAAAACAGTTTTTCAAAAGCTGCAGGTCACTTTTACACACCGCCTGTTATAGGCGCATAGCTAGGCTACACATAATTCCTTTTGTCATAGTCCCCGTTCGGCGTGGCTCTCTTAGTCGGTGCGTACTTTACCGAGTATCCAGAGTTCCCGCTGGAGGGACAGGAGCAGCACAGCAGCGATCCTCCGAGCAGCAGCATCGCTGAGGCCGCCCAGCCGATGTAGAGCGCAGCCCCAATCTCCCTCTTCTTGGATGCTGGTACCTGCGGGTTGTAAAAGTCCGATATGATGCTGTTGGCCATCCAACAGAGAGGCACCAGCACAAACACACCACTGATGATGTAGATGACCCCTCCGGCGTTCACCACCCGGGCTTTGACGTACTCAGCGCGGATACAGTTAGTGCACTGCGCCCCCGCAATCACAACCATGAGCCCCAGCACGCCCATCACCGAGGAGATGATGGTGAGCGCTCTGGCCGCCTGCAGGTCGTGGCCGAGGGAGAGTACGGAATCGTGCACCTTGCACTGCATCTGACCCGTACTTTGCACCACGCATGTCATCCACAAGCCGTCCCAGATTGTCTGAGCCACCACGATATTGGCTTCGATGAAAGCCGTCACCTTCCACATGGGCAGCCCGCACGAAAGCATCACCAGGAACGAGCCAATTACGCACAGCGAGAGTCCCACGATCTCCAGTCCGGCTGATACCATTTTCGCTCTATACGTTTGGTCAAAGTCTGTCTGAAACTTTTCGAACTCTCCCCTTAATTTTTCTTCTTGAGAACAAGGTGTATTTCTACTCTTTGTCTCTTCGTTCTCGGCTCGGTGTACAGGAGCGTAAATCGTTAGTTGCGCATTACACACACCACATTTACTCGGAGATGTAAGAGACAGCAGCTGAGTCTCTTTGTTAGTAAGGGGTTGTGAAAACAACTGGAATCACAGAAGCACCGTACCACGAATATCTGCTGGGTGGGGGTGTATGGACTAGAAGAGAAACTTTCCTCCAATCCGATGTCGCCGCATCCTCACGGGACCAATGAAAACGCAGGGGAAGTTGTGAGGCTGAATAAAGCGGTCCAGATTGCATTGTGCGTTTGAACAGTTATTTACAATGAATAGAGGGGGGAAAGAGAGGGGGTGAAGGCGCACGGGAGTGCTTTAAGGGTAGGCAGCTGAAATGCAGTGGTTGGGTGAATCATGGCACTTGTTATTGATTTTTCAGACATGTAGGCTATGGGCACTTGTCTGCGGTAGACCTATAGCCCTTAAAAGACCATTCCACACCCGCTGGGAAATGCATAATGCTCTTCATTGGCTGTCAGAAAAGAAGAAAGAATATTACATCTTATATTAATTTTAAATGTAGCCTATTCACTTCAGTTTGGTGCAGTTTTTACAGCCCTATCTCAGTGTGTTTAAAGCCTTATCATTTCTGTTTGGTTTACAGACATATGTACATTGTGTAAGGCCTTCCATTGATTGAAACAATTTTCCTTCACACATAAGTTATTATGCACCACTCACAAGGAAAGGATTTGTGAAATGTGTCAGGGCCTTTATTCTAAACAATAGTCCTACATTTGTTCAAATTTACACAGAATTATTCCCTTGATGTGTCCCCTTAATGGTGTTTTTATACAACCTGGCAACAATGTAAAATATTTAAATAAGTGTTTAAGTTGTGCATATATTTAAAGCTTACTTGACGAAGTATCAATGAATTCATTTTAATAATTAAAATTAATTTCAAATGCATTTGCTATATCTACTGTAGCTTATATTCGTCTAAATTCATCTCGAATATTTTAAAACCTCATTAGGCTGTGTGTTGCCTGCAAAATCTTAATCCGTAAAGTAGGCCAAATGTGCGATTGTCAAATGAATATAGGCTATTTGAATTTAAAGAACATTATCCTCCGAAAGTTGTGAAGTAGAATAAACTGAAATGTGGAAATACCAGGACCGCTTGCACAAAATTCTTAATATTGAAGAATAATAAGCCTAGCCTAGCCTACTTATTTTCCACCACTGGATTGCAGATTATAACCATAGATATCCAGCGGTTTGGGACACTTCTTTGTATAGGCAGGCGCCCAGGCTGTTCTGAAAATATAAGAAAACATAGGCTAATGACCAATATAAAATGTCTTTTCACCAAGCCATATACAGTTTGCCTGCTGCCCGTTGTTTATTATTAGGCTACAATAAACTTTTCCCACGAAATTTTGAGACGACAAGGGAAAATACCCGTTACTATGCGGAAGAAACTGTAACACTCAGGCAGCCATGTTGGATCTAATAAGGAACGATGTTTTGCGGGTCAGCCGTCCTGTCCGTTGAGCCGTAATGGCGTCAGTGGCGCAGCAAGATAGCTGGCGGTAATAGAAAGCTTAAGGGACGAGGGCGGGGGCGGACTCACGGAGACGGTTTCCGGGTTTCCCTTCCTGGGCTGGGACAGCGGCAATAGGCAGAAGCTCCAGTTGATTAACAATAATTCAAAGTTACGCTCAGGTAAGGCACTGCTCAGTGTTTTTTGTCTGTTTTTAGAGACTGTTTGAATTAGAAGGAGCAGGGGGGAGAAGACACACTGGAGAGTCAGTTGAAGGCTTGCTGGAAACATGACACCAGCCGCGGTAACAACTGTTGCTTGCTAAAGTTTGACATGTAACGTTAACAAACCTCCAGTGCTGTATTACACTCAAATTCGGTTTATGAACCGAGTTTAAAAGAGTGAATCACAGTTTCAGGACCTGCGATATTTAGCTGCGTACGTACAACGTATAACTTAATGTTATTGTCCCAGTTGATGTTTTGTAAACTCAGTCAGTGTCAGACTGGGTGTGGTAACGTTAGACATCCACAGAGGCCTTCACACACGTTTCCATCTCCCATGTCCAATGACTGAAGCGTTGTTTTATATTCTCCTTAAATATTTGACACAAATGTCCAAGTAAACATTCCGTCCTCAGATTTTCACATCAATGATGATATCCCAATACATTTTTTGAAAACACTCAATGCTTTTGAATTGATTTGAAGTCTTTTTGTCCCAGTTCATTGCATGGTAACTCTCTACACTTCAGTGGGCCTCATATTCCCAAATCAGCACCATATCAAATCTGCATCAGACGTGCCTTTCAAAGCATTGACTTCCACGCATTTCCTGTAAATCCTTCTTGTGTAACATTCCTGAACTCTTAAATCACTTTCTAACATCCGACTAATCCTTGACCTTTTGATTGTAAAGGCACATTTGCGCCAAATAAATTTTGTGTTTGGACAACTTCACAATAACAGTGGGAAACAATAACATATTCTTATTATGTGTCTGTCTAAGATGGTGGCGGAGGGCCACTATTAAAGAATTATCATCCATCTTTGCTTGTGTTTTTGGCTCAGTGAAAACATGCATATTTCACTTCCTTTCTTGCTGCGTGGTGAACACCGTGGGCATGATGGCAGACTGTGTAATCTCAGGCTAGCAGCTGCCCTTGACTTCAGAAACAATTTAGCTTTTTACCCATCTGGACACAGATCAGTTTGCTATCAGAAAGTCAACATCTCTTACTGAAAGATGTCTCCGGCTTGTGGTCCAGCACCTTCACCGTTCTCTGACCTTTCCCCTTCCTGTGCCTTTGTCTCACAAACACTGGCCAGCACAGGAGCATCAGGGAAGACATCTGTCTTACACTATAAACTACAAGGGGATGTTTCCTCCCGTTTTGTCTGTGGTGTAAATGGAAAAACAAAACTTCATTCACAATGACAGACCGAAGTGGACTTGAACGATTGTGTCGGGGGTTTGAATGATGGTGTTACACAGCAAGATACCTTTTCTTAACCAGAAACACCGGGTGAAGAAATGCATGTACGAAATTACTTTGATCCCTACAATTATCAGATTCATAGTGATACCATTGTCATATTTGACATTTGTTTTACTTTGTTTTACAATGCTGTACGTAGTCAGTCAAATAAATATGTTTACCTTCATTAAATGTAGGCGTAATGAGGCTGTGATTACATCAAATTTAGGGTTGTTTATTTTTTCATAATTTATTAATATGTCATATTAATATTTATTGTGATTTTCAAAGAGTATGAAGGTGACATGTTCTACTTCCTTGTTTAGTGTGACCAAAAGCCCCGAAATGAAGAATATTAACTTTACCATGACAAAAACAGAGAAGAGCAGTACTTCCTCAATCTAAAGAAAATTGACTATCAATTTCTAATTTTCTGTTGATTGATGGTTTCTTACTTGATAATGTATGAGTAATGAATCTAAGTTATAATCAAGTGATTTATGTTGAGATTCAGCACTTGTTATTCAAAATAATAATTTATTAATTCTTTCATTTGCAATATTCTCAAATAAATGCCCATTAACCAAATTATACAGATGGCCAGAAACGAGCATGGAGATTTAATTCTTTTTTAAAACCTGCAACCTTAACAGCACCACATTGTTAGTTTCACAATGAGTCATCAATACAGAGATTTATTTTTTCCACCTAAACTTTATTGTACTGTTCAGCAGCTATTTTGTTGCTGCATGACTTCCACTTGTTCCCTATCATCATAAACGGTCCATCCTGTGCTTGGAACTGTGTGTGTTTGTTTTGAACAGGCCTGCTGGTTTCCTCAGTGTTGAAAGGCTTTTTCACACTGCTTATTGTTGTGGCTTTTTTTTTTTTCTTCCTCGCTCTGGGCCCATATTATAAAGGGTTTTAAAACCCAAAACCTTATCTTTATTGTTGTTGCCCACCACCTTTGCTACTTACTTATTGTCAAGGTGTGTGTGTGTGTGTGTGTGTGTGTGTGTGTGTGTGTGTGTGTGTGTGTGTGTGTGTGTGTGTGTGTGTGTGTGTGTGTGTGCGTGTGCGCGTGTGTGTGTGCGCGTGCGTGCGTGCGCGCGCGCGCGCGCGCGCACTGCTCGGTCAGTAGATTTGGGGTTGCTGTCATCAGTTGCCAGTAAATTACCATTTTTGTTGTTGTGCCACCGAGTTCACTAAATCTCCATGGTGTGACATTATTGTTTCTATGTTTCTAATAAAATCAGAAAGTCTTTAATCCACAGAGAGTGGGTGTGCGGACCCTTGACACTGCCTGTCGGGAAGGTGAATAGTTCTTTCAGCACTGCTGCCTTTAATGGCATTACTCCAACCAATAAATCAACTATAAATGCCTTACATGCCAAGAACTTTGGCTTTACTAAGGTGGCATTTTTTTGGCCCAAACTGTTTAATCTCCCCCACGTCTGGGCTGTTGATAGCTGTGTGTGTAAGCAGCTCAGCAGCCTGGCCGATTAAATGGCCAGTATTAAGAGAGCATTATTGAAGTGTGCCTCCCGCCTGTCTGTCCTGTAGTGTTGTCTTTGTGATATTACAACTGCGATATTGGAACGGTTTAATTAATCTGCTGCCGGACTAATGCTGGTTCCCACAGAGAAATAACACTTTGGGAGTGTGTGATACACATGAATACGCCTGTGTGGGCTGCTACATTAAATGAGAAGTTCATTTACAAAGAAAGCACATTTGTCTTGAATTCTTGAATGCTTTTATTGTACTTTACAATATAGCAAAATTAGGAGCGCTACTCCACTGCCTGACATGTTTCTTTAGCGCCACCATGAGGCCACAATTTTAGATTTTTGTGTGAAATGTCTCAACAAATATTAGATGAATTGCTATGAAATGTGATACCACCATGCTGCCCAGAAGATGAATCCTAATGACTTGATGATCCTGAGACGTTTCCGTTCATGCCACCAACAGCTCAAAGTTTTATCCTCGGCCTGGCACATATTTTGTAGAGTGATTCATGTTCTCCAGAGGATGTATCCTAATGTCTTTGGTGATCTTCTGAATCTTCCTGTAGCATCCCCATGAGGTTGACATTTTTGTTTTTTAAGAGAAATGTCAACTATTTTATGGACTGCCATTCAATTTTGTATACACATTCATATTTTCCACATACAGGATGAAGTTTGATAACTTTGGTGATTCCCTGACTTTTTATTCAGCTCCATCATCAACCCCAAATGGTTGTAAAAGATGGTGCACGTGGTAAACATTATACCTGCTAAGCCTCAGTATGTTAGCATAACATACGCATTTAGCTCAAAGCACAGAGCTGCCAATGTGGGTGAAGACTCTGTTTTCATTATTGATTCTTCTGCGGATTATTTTTTTCAATTGAACACTGAATCATTTGGTCTATAAAATGTCAAGAAAATGTCCATCACACTTTCCTGGAGCCCAATTTTACATGTTCAAACAACTTGTATTGACCGACCAATATTAACTCTACTATTACAAACCAGGAAATATTCACATTTGATAAGCTAGTTAATCTTTGCTTTAAAAATGACTTTAATGATTTATAGATTGAGATTGTTAGTTAATTGCACAATAGTTTAAACTTAAGGTCTGCCTTGGTTAACCTTTAGACTTCTACGGCCCTAACCTGGCACCCCTCCACCCAATATTATTGGTTTCTCTCCTTTCTGTCCAAATATGTGGTTGAAGCTGAATGTAATCAGGGGTGCAGCACGTGTTCTCCCTTCTCCCCATAGCTGAGCTGCCCTGTATAGGAAAGGCTCCAGGAACTGATGAGTGATAAACAACCATTGTTCTCCCAGCGCGCTCGGTGAAACCACCCTGTCAGTAAGAGAAATCTTTGCCCACTTTTGTAACGATACTGAGGGCCCTCCGACTATCGTCTAAAAGATTTAAGTCTCAAATGGTTCCACAAATGTACGTTTGTTGCATGCCAATGGAGAAAGGGCAATCCAGTTTCCCATGCCACCTCTTTTGCCCCTAACTAAGATTACATAACCAGAGTGCATCTCTTTTTGGCAGCGCACGACCACCTTCCTCTTTCTAATGCTTATCACACTCCACCTGTCAAGGACCAGTATGTTAGTGATAAAATAGAGCCTGTTCTTCCTGCTCAGTCATTATGTAGCTAATTTATCAAGCAGGCTTGTTGCTCTGTTTGCTCAGGGTCATGGGTCAGGAGCACGGGGTATATAAGACACTTTAATGGTAGTCTGGGAACACACGTTACCCAGAGTTTTTAATCTCTGCTCCTTCCTTGCGATAGTGGTAAAGAACATACAGGGGTTATAGTTCCATAGAGTCCCATTCATTCTGCACTGACCTGTGAGCGCCCCAGTTCAGAAGCCGGGAGTATCGAGAGAGTGGAAGTTCTTCCCTTATTAGAAATTCTTTGACAGATGTAACCAGAAGGGTTTGCGAGTCACAGCAGCAATAATAATTTAAATCCAAAAGTAAATTGGTTCAAACTGAACAAAGGGAGCGAAGCAAAACCCTTGTGTTGGGTTGTAAAGCATAAAATAATATATTTTCCTGATTAGCATTATAATTAATGTGGCAGGTCATTTTCCATGGACAAATGTCACAACCAAGATTTGTCTTTATGGGTGCTTCTGTTGTTTTTTTTCCCACATGCTGTATGATTTGTTCAAAATCTCATCACTTTTTTACTTTGGATAGATCAAAAATTTGAAGTACATTACAAGCAACTTTTTTTATTTTGAGGAAATTTGTGAGTGAATGCTTGCGAAAGCTTTTAATCAAGATGCCTGTAAGTAGTGTTTTGCTGCTAGTAGGGGGGAAGTTGCTCTCAACAGTTTTTAAGGGGATTTAATTTTATTTATTTCTCCACTATATCTCTTATTTTTTCCACCAGCAGGCTCGTCAGCCATCCAGTAAACCGCAGCGATGTCTCAGTCTGGAGAGAAAGGAAAGGTGAGTAACAAGCTGAAATGTCACAACATTACAGTTTTTAAACTAAAATATGACAGATTACAAAGTATTCAGCAGGGGTTTCTATGAAGGTAGTGGTGATTAAGACTCATGTTACTTGTAATCTCATGCACACATGCTTGCACAGGCATCTAGACAGGATATCCTGTATAAATGTGTAAGTACTTTATTACCCGTTGGAATGATATGCATCATCATCAACCTCACTCTGATTTGATTAGATTAGATAATACTTTATTCATCCCACAGCCGGGAAATTACCTTGTTACAGCAGCATTTTCTACAATAAAAGCAAAGTAAACACACAATACACCCACTTGCACCTTTACACACGTCATAATGAAAAACAAGTAGGAAAACGTAGTGTAGGAAATCACATAAAATTACATAATTACTGACTCCTTTAATTAGATTTTACATATTGACTAGTTCAATACTTCCTTATGTGCAATTTGTATGTATATTGTGCTCCACAGTTCCCAGATGCAGCAGGTTATGTAGGTTTTGCCAACCTCCCAAACCAAGTGCACCGAAAATCAGTGAAAAAAGGGTTTGAATTTACCCTTATGGTTGTTGGTGAGTGATCCCTTTTTTCCTTGTAATGTAGACAATTTGATTTCTTTAAAAAATAGAGCTTTATTTTCACTTTCTTTGTTTTTCAGGGGAGTCTGGCTTGGGCAAATCGACACTTATAAACAGCCTGTTTCTCACTGATCTCTACCCTGAACGCTACATCCCTGGTGCCGCAGGTATACTCCCTAGTGCACACACACACACGTACACATGCAAACAAATACACATGCATACACATACACAAAAGTGCACACTGTAATAATGGAGAAACGTCTGCTGCAATGTCTCCAGCAGCGCATTATTTCAAGAGGAATGTTGGGAATGCCTTAGTCTCAAAATATGACCCTGCCCTTCTTATGACTTGACTTAGGTTAGGACTTGTGCTGGCTTGAAAACAATTACCGAGCCCTCCCTGGTCCTCTGTCTTTGTGCAGATAAGAAAAAGCTTGTAGCTCTTTTAGATGACAAAACCCATGAATTCATCTTAAAGGTGTATACACCTTGAAGCCTACAGTTGGCAGCTCAGCGTCTTGTGAAAGCACTTAAGCCAGGCAGGAATTTGGGATACTAATGTTCCACTTAGGTGCCGAGATGACTCTGTTTATGCCAACCATCATTTGTTTGTGTACTTCCACTCTACAGAGAAGATTGAGAGGACGGTGCAGATTGAGGCATCAACTGTAGAGATCGAGGAGAGAGGAGTAAAGCTTCGCCTCACCGTGGTTGACACCCCTGGATACGGCGATGCCATCAATAGCCAGGACTGGTGTGTTTATGTGCTGTGTAGGAGTAGGAAATTATATCTTGGGACATGTTTCCTGCCAGAATGCTCTCTAATCCTTCCCTCTTAATCTCAACAACAACTCCCTTTCTCAAGTTTTATCCCAAACTCCCTATTTCCTACCTCTCCTCCCTCTGCATTCCCTATGTCTAGATTTCCTTTGTGTGGGTGTGCGTGCATTTCTTGTTTATGCCCCTGCACCCATTCAACAATAGCTACCAAAAAGGAAACGACTGCAAAAATGATGAAATAACAGAAACCTTTTTTTTTTCTCACTGGAGAATGTGTCTGATTTCACATTCTCAATAATTTGATAAATAATGTTTAAAAGTTAATCAACAGTGCACTTTAGGCTTTTTAACTGGACAGAGATCAGTTAAGTTAGGTGCAATTATAGTTTTTCTTTTTTTTAAATAACTATTTTTTGCTCCAAAATAAAGATATTCTTTCTGACAACTTGATTTTTATTCTATGCCGTCTGCCTAGAAGATAATTCCATTTGATCATTGGTTAAACTTTGTCTTTATCAAACCAGCTGAGCAGTCATTAATAAAAGGTGTGAAAATTGCTTATATTCAGCCTGTAGCAAGAAGTCCATTTTTCTGCAGTTATACAAACAGCAGTTTGTTAAATTAATTTTATATTTAAAAAATTTATTTGAATTTGAATGAAGTAATTTTACTTAGACCACCTGTAGTTTTAAAGCTTGTAATGTAGTATAATGTAATGTTTGTAATGAGATACAAAATATTGCAACAGCAGTGGTATATTGCCTGACATAAAACCACACAGTGAGTCAGCGTTGGAGCCCAAAACCATTTGGCTTACAGTTTCTCATTGACAGTAAAGATACTCTTAGATTTACATGTATTACCTGAAAGCCTTAAAAAGTTTGTACGATTAGTATGATTTCCTTTCCTTCACCTGACAATATCATACTCAGTGTTGATGTTAAAATACTGTTTACATGGTTATTTGGTGTAATTAAGGAGGCTTACAAAACTTTCTCTGCCTGTGTCCCTGGTGTTAGCTTCAAGACCATCATCCAATACATTGACAATCAGTTTGAGCGATACCTCCATGATGAGAGCGGGCTGAACCGAAGACACATTGTGGACAACAGGGTGCACTGCTGCTTCTACTTCATATCTCCATTTGGACACGGGTAAACAGACACTCTTATACCCCTTTTACACTGAATGCTCAACCAGGGTCGCACAGTGGGCGCACAGTTGTGCTCACTGGACAACATGGATGTTGTGTAAAGCTCACTGTGCTTTTACTCTTATTTAGAATGTAGCCGCTGGAAAAGAATAGAAAAAAACATATATTTCTTTCACACCACTGCCACTCGCATCTACAGCTGGCAGCCAATCTCCCTCTTTCTTTTTTTAAAATGAGTCAGGAAGCTAACGGCAAAGCCCAACTTTACTTTTAATGTTATTAAACAAAGATACACGTTATCCCCTCATCCTGAAATGGTCATAAATCAATACTAGAGTAGCTTACTTCCTTGTTAACTGCTGATGCTAAGAAATCATCTGTGTTGTGGTTATTTATTTGTGCTTTAAAACGTAGCTGCTGTGTAACAATCAGAAAGTACCGTTTTATTTCTCTCATTTACTGGCCCGTTCCGCTCTCTCTCTTCGCTCGCCCGAGCTCACAGACTGCAGTTTAACCGCAGGCTACTGAGAGCCTACTGTACAAACACTAGTTATGGTGGTTTAAAGCTGGACTGGGGTATGCAACAATGTTAGCTGTTCATTAAATGAGTATAAATCTCTTCGCCATTTTCCAGCTCTGAGGTAATTGGTTTGCATCGCTCCCCGGGTTGTGACCCAGGTTGAATCTGAATTCTGTCATGATCAGGGATCAATCTGTGTTGACTGGCTTGGTTTGAATTGACATAGAAGGGAACCCTGGTCCGACCCTAGTCATTGGCGTTAACGAGGTATTACACTCTCGGAGTCTATTCCCGTACATTCAAGATTGCCTTAAGGAAGTCTTTCCGTTTCTTAAACACACTGTAAAGTAAAGTTATATTTATTATTTGGCCTTTGGTGTCATCTCTGATTTTTCTCTCCCTCCCCGCCCAATTTCTCACTGATCTTTTTTTTTTTTTTTTTTTTTCCTCCTCTCAAAATTTTCCCCTTTTTCTGTGTCCGCTATCCTCGGTTTCCCACTGTCTCCTAATTGTTCTTTGTTTACTTCTTTTTCTTTGCTAGTCTAAAGCCTTTGGACGTGGAGTTCATGAAGGCCATCCACAGCAAAGTCAACATAGTCCCAGTCATTGCCAAGGCTGACACACTGACACTGAGGGAGAGGGATCGCCTGAAGAGAGGGTGAGTTTGATGTCCACCCACACACACACACACACACACACACACACACACACACACACACACACACACACACACACACACACACACACACACACACACATAATTTTGACCTGTAGCTGTTCTATATACAGGATATGTGATCATCTTTCCCCAAGATTTGATTCTTGGCACAAGGAAAAAGCTGAATTGTCTAAGCACTTATTGTCAGGATGTTGGGGACTTTTGAAGTGTGTTATGTGTTTGTTTTTGTCACATCTACAGTTATATGGTTTAGCCATTAGAAAGTGGATCACTGAATAATACACTAATAATAGCAAAATCACGTATCCATTCTTATTGGCAACCTGGTATGTCAGACATCCGTGTGTTCATGTGAGAAAGCACACGGCTACTTCCCTGAGATAATTGCATTGATTTATGGCTTACATTTTGTGTTCTTGATGATACCACCAGATTGTTTAAAAGTAAAGGGAGGGACGACATAAGAGAGGAAATATTTAGAGGAACATACGTAGGAAAAGAGTGTTGTATATAATGTAGAAGCAGAACATCTCATCCAGTCTCAACCCATCCCAGATACTTCTGGCTGGAAGTGACCCAAATGTCTGCCTGCCTGGCTGTAAGCTCCTAAGCTTCTTGCTGTCCAGAGGGGGAAAGACACAGTAGTGCGATACAACACACATACACCTCACTGCAACATGTGCAGCTGATAACCTCCACTCTACTCGGCTCTACTCACCTAAAAAATTAAATTCCAAAGAAATTCAGTGCTTAATATGGAAATCGCCATTCTTGCTATGGTCTCTATGTCTTAATTCAAAATAGAGCTGAAACAATTAGTCATTCAATTGAACAATGGAAGATTAATTGGTGACTATTTTAATAATATTTATATTTTTAATATTTTATTTGTATAAGTATTTGAGCAATTTTTCGTGAAAAAATTGAAAATGTTCTTTGGCACCAGCGTAAAAAATGTGAGTATTTGCTGCTTTTCTCTGATTCATGTCGTCCTAAATGGAATATCTTTGGGATTTAGATGTTGTTCAGACTTCACCATGTGACACTTGTGTTGGGCATTTTTCACTCTTTTCAGACATTTTATAGGCAAATGTTTATTGAGAAAGTAGGACTAATTAAAAATGGAAAATAATCATTAGTTTTAGTTCAGAAAAAATGTGGGCAGGGTATAGCCTGGTGTTGCAAATTACTTTTCTTTTTCATTACTGTTTTTAATTGGAAGTCAGCCTGTCTCCCCACCTGCTCGTTCATTCCCAGACCTCCCACCTGCCTCATTCAGGTCCAGTTCACGTCTGTTCCCTTCAGCAGCAGATCTGATTTGGTCGAGGCTCCCACAGTCAGATTGACTGCCATTGCTGATGCAGCATCTTAGGCAGACATGATCACAGATTCAGGACACACACAGTCTTTCCTTCTGACTTTCCTAAGACAAGATTTGACACATGCTTCATTAGGACAATACGAGAACTCAGTAGCTCCATTTATTCTGTGTTTTCACTAGTATTTCGCCAGCATCAGAGGTGAAATTCCATCACTGCATTGTCCTTAAGGGGCCTGCCAGTTGAATTGGCCCTGTAGAGTTGTTTTGTGTTTTGACCTTCCTCAACCTTCTGAGTGTTCCTCTGGCACTTACGATGAACAAAACAATGTTTCCTGGCCCCCGCCCTAATCTACAGAAAATCCCAAACTAGTTGGCTTTCTGATCCAGCTGGCAGCATGCAGTAAGTCAGCTGTCTTGATTACAGTTATAAACATAACTCTTGTTTAATTTTGTTCATGTTTTGCTTTTCATTCAAATCACTGTTAGACATCCTCTACTGTAAACACAGTAGAAGTGTAAAAGTGGGGCAGCGCATATACTGTAACATTATCACTCTGATCTAAACTCTTTACTGCTGACCTGTCCACAACACTGTCTAACAGTTTTTTTTCACTTGCTCTGCTAAGTGTTCCCTTAACAGACATTTCCCGCTGTACACTATGTTCTGTAAACTACGGTGGCCGACGAGCAAACGCCCTGCAATTTAAGAAAACATGCAAATAGACAAAACACAAGCAAATTAAGAAAACGACTTTAGTAATTTCACAACACATGCGCAGCATACAGCAAACAATACTGCAAATACACACAAAACAACCAAATACATAAACACGCTGCAACTACAGAAACAATGCAAAAAGGAAAGCACGCAAACCCCGAAAAAAGAATCGGTTTCTTAAAAAAAGTAGACAAACCCGAAAACAAATGCAACACAGAAGAGAGAGAGAGAGAAAGAGACGTGTCCGTAAACTTGTAGATAGAGATAGGTGTAAACCGAGCCCTGGGTATCCTGCTCTGCCTTTGATGAAATGAAAGCTCAGATGGGCCGATCCGGGATCTTGCTCCTTATGAGGTCATAAGGGACAAGGGTTATCTCCCTTTTCTCTACTCTGCCCGCCCAGAGAATTTGGCCCACCCATGAGAGAGAGACATCATGGCTTTCGAACGAACAAAGTGGCAATTGGTCCCCCCCCCTCCTCTTCAATAGCTACAGACACAGAAATTGCACATCTTAAGGAAATCTCATTGTAGGCCTGGCTCTAGTGGCTGTAATTCTTCACCAAGGCTGAATTTCGGGAAAGAGACTTCAGATACAGTATTAGTTTCCAACAAAATAAATGATCAATCTATATTCATATTGTGGATCAATTTGCTCTTGAAATACAAAAAAAACAGACAGGATTTCTAATACCTCCCTGTAAACCAGATACATTTGAGCTATAGCTTTGTAGAGACCATGGGATTTATCAAACTGACGCAAGCTTTTATTTTGAAAAAAGTAAAAGCTCTGGTACAGCACCAGCCAGGAGGACGTGAGCATAGACTGTATATTATTGATATATTATTATTAGTGTATATTAGTGTGTGTGTGTGTGTGTGTGTGTGTGTGTGTGTGTGTGTGTGTGTGTGTGTGTGTGTGTGTGTGTGTGTGTGTGTGTGTGTGTGTGTGTGTGTGTGTGTGTGTGTGTGTGTGTGTGTGTGTGTGTGCGCGCGTGCGCGCGTACAGTTTATGAACTCGAGTTAAGACTTAAGTTGCAGGGCCACCATTGTAAACTCTCTCTCTCTCACACACACACACACACACACACACACAACCCAAATCCATATGCTTTCCAATTCTAGCAATGAAGAAAACATGTTTATTTCCTAACTAAATTTAGACATGGGTATTGTTTTTGTACTAGTAACACACACAAAGTTAGTTTGACTGTATCTGATGATGAGTTCCTGGACTAGCCATTATTGTCAGGAAATGCAGAGGGTTAATTTACCTCAAATTAGAAACGGCATGTGTCCCTAAAGAGGGTACATTATCTCCTGTTTCAGCACATTTTGGGCATACACAATTTTTATCTTCATCTCAGTTTGTAAAAGTATGCTTCAGTGGTGTTTCTGTGCAATTTGTTTCCGTTTCTGTCCGTGTATGCTTGTTTAATGCAGTCGAATTCCTGCTGTAGAAACCTGAAAAGTTAACCATGTATATCCTCAAACAGGTTTCTGAATGTTATTTTACATGCAAGGGAGGGAGCAATCCAACAGCAGCAGGATAAATAACTTTTCGTTGCTGTGCGTCTTCCCAAAATTATTCAGTCAAAGCTATGACTGATACTGTACAAAACTGTACTTGTCTTTTTATTGAGTTCAATCATTAAATAAGTTGTTTTTCACAGCTGAACCGCTGCGCAAAAATCAAAATACTAGTACAAGTACTAGTACACAGTTCAAATTCTCTGACTATTAAAAACGGCAGTATTGTATCACTAAATACTAAATTTCTTATGACATGTTACACATAATTTATGTAAATGATTCCAGAACTTTTACAAACATTACATTACTCACTCATTTCAGACAGTAGTAGCAATCAAAAATGCGCTCTTCCTGCCTTCACTGATTCATCACAGCAGTCTGCTTTCTTGTGTGCTTGTAAACATAGTGATTGTAAATGGTAAGCATCATAGTCATGCTCATTTATCTCGTTAAGTGTCTCTCAGGAGAACAAATATATCTGGCTTGAGTATTTGTTGGTTCAATCAGATTAGTTGAAGTAGCTCTTATGTATACATGTCTGAGTCCTTCCCTACAGTCCAGTACAGTGTAGCGGGGCATCAGGCCTTCCTTTGAGATCAGAGCAACAGCAGTCAAGAACCTGCCACAAAGCCGATTTTTTTTTTCTTTTTCTTTTACTGGGCACTTTCTCACCGTTCACCCCCACCACCACCACGTCATCACTCTCAAGGGACAGCACAGCTTGTATAGAACAATATATGTTTCCTGCAATGTGTCAAGACTGTTTCACTGACAAGACACAACCTGCTGCCCTTTGCAGCTCAGCCTCACAAACAAAGTTAACAAACCTCCCATCATGCTTTCAGCCCCTTAGTTCTGCTTGCGTCTCGCTCAGTCCTTCCTCTCCTGGCATTGCCTCATTCAGCTGCCTCTTACTTTCTTCCTCTGCGTCTTTGTGTCCTCCTTTTCTTTTATTATTTTTTTTGCTCTAATGTCAATTTCCTTCACCGGGGTCACTTTGGTCTCTAGCTCATAAGTTGCCCTGAGGAGGGTATATTGAGGGACTGATCCTCTCAGTCTGAGACCTTAAAGTCATATCCTGTGCAGGGCTTTAGTCTCAAACTGCTTTACTGGCTGTTTTCTGTTTGAACATAAAGTACCAGATTGATTAATGTTTGGACTGGAATCCTTATGGAAGCAAAAACGTACAAATGGCTACTTATAATATATAAATAAACACTGAAGTAAGTTCAAAAGTGTAAGAAAGTTGTATTTAAAGTTGCACTTTAATTACGATCGAAGGTTATCTGAAGACAAGAAGCATTTTTTCCACAGACCTCACTGTCACAGTTTTCCTCTCATTGTTTGACTCACTGTCTTCTCCTCCAGCCGCTCCACCATACCCCCGGTGTGTGAACCAACTTTATGGCCCTGTTGGGACACATTATCAGTGCTGGACTGCTCGAACCGGCCAGTATTCAGGTCACCAGGTTGTTTGTTTTTTTAAATAGTAATTGCAACAGAAAGTTAAGCAGTTCTAGCTCAGAGGGTAAACGTCAGCTTTCAGATCAGTAAAGCTTGAAAGGGAAATTATGAGGCAGGTATGGGCAGCGGATCAATGACATTTAAATATGTGAATTTGATGTTCAATTCATTTCTTAATAGTCTTTCTTTGTACATGTCTAGACAGGCGCCCCATGATTAAAAGTTAAATGGTGATTAATTAATTGCCACTTTGTGTTTGTGTATTAGTTAGTTTATGAGTCCTTGTTCGGTTTATGCCCAGTCCTCTTCCTCCCACTGTTTCAAACACCTGGGTGTATTTATTTTTCTGCCATTGTGCCAGGGCATGTTCCATGTCTCTGCAGATTTTAAAACAATAAATATGCGTTTTTCCTCATGGCACAAGCAGCTCTATTACTCACTATCACCTGTTCTCAAGAAAGTACAAGCCAGCTACAGTGTGAAAACAACAAGTTTCATTGTTAGTGGGCCAACCTGAAAAGATGCTTTCCGGACTTTGCAGTGCTGCTAATGAGTCACTTTTTGCTGTTGAGTTTGCTGTTGAGAACTCTTTTGATTACCAGACCAAGTTACAAAAACCTGATACGTGATTGAAATACTTAACTTACACTATCCCCTTGTAAATTGCTCTTAGACAAGATTACATGAATAGCTTGATTGTTGCTCCCCATGCTCTTTGATCAGAGAGAGAGGTGGGTGGTCTTAACTGTACTAATACTTAGCCCAGACAATAGGAGTGTGGGTGTGTTTGTGCATGTGTAGGCGTGCAAGTGTGTTGATCACCACAACTTGTATGATGCCTTCGAGTTGCCATGGTTGTGGTGACTTCCTTTGTACTTTCCATCAGTGTCTTAGGACGAATCCAGTTGTTCTCGATTGGTCTGTTCCAGTCCGGACCGTCCACTAAGTCTCAGATGCAAGTGTCTTTAATCCTGTGAACAAAAAGATATTGTTTTCCCAGTGCTCCTGCATGTCAGAGTCTGTGCTGTACGGGTACTTTTTAAAGAAGATGATATTTGAACAGTCAGAGGGATTTGCTCTGTAGATGGTCTGAAGGTCATTCGTCATCTGTGGTGATCCACTGGCCTCCTGGAGCGACGACAAAGCTCCACAAACGTAACGCATAACTCCTACTCGCTGGATTATACCAGTTCACAAAGGTGTGTGTGTGTGTGTGTGTGTGTGTGTGTGTGTGTGTGTGTGTGTGTGTGTGTGTGTGTGTGTGTGTGTGTGTGTGTGTGTGTGTGTGTGTGTGTGTGTGTGTGTGTGTGTGTGTGTGTGTGTGTGTGTGTGTGTGTGTGTGTGTGTGTGTGTGTGTGTGTGTGTGTGTGTGTGTGTGTTGAGGTCTAAATCCCTCTGAACCCCCCCTAGTTCAGGTATTGTTGGGGCTCCCTCACCCCCCCAAAGACTCCCTGCAGGCAGGAGGGAGCCGGTTAGTTGAAAGGCGTTTCCTGGCAAGAGAGAAGCATTTGTTCTCATGTGTCTTAAGGCAAATTAAGTTAGGAAACTAAAGAATAGTAGTAGGAATCACCTTTGTTGTTTCGTGCTGCCAGATCTCTGTTGTTTGTTTAATAATTTTGTAATTGAGGTATCTAATATGTGTTGTTTTAAATATTAATTACAGTGACAGTTACTCAATACACTTCAGTTAGTGTAAATATGTATATTTCTATGCAAATGTACTTAAAAGCCTGATGCCTTATTATACTGACTAAATTGTAGCCTTTTTTATTTAGAGAATCTTGTCTTACTTTGTTGGCAGAAGATGGTGGATGCCAGTACTCATTTTTATTTTAAATCAAAAAGGTCTTTGACCCTTTATTTTATCTGGGAAGAGACCATATTTCTACATGTCCAGAACTCATATTTTACATAGTTTATGGGCTGGATAGTTGGAATTTATCAGACCCATTGGTCCTGCGTTGAAATGTAAGAACTCTCACCTGGATTGTAACTTTTTATTACTATTAAATACTGCCTGTAGCATATGGGGGTAACATATCACCTTAAGTTAGCCCTTTGGAGAGTGTAAGTGCAGAGATTTATGTGTCAATGAAATGGATTTAGTAGGGGGAAAGTAAGCAGTTGTTTTATTCACTGATATGTAGACACATAAATTGAACCTACAGGAGTCTCACAAGGGCTAGATAGTACTCAGTAGAACAAATGTAACGCTCACCATGGCCAGCATTTTCCTTTTTAATAAACTGCAGTCTTGAAAAAAAGAGGGCCCCTGTTCCTCAAGTTGTTTTTTTAGTATGAAACTGGTTTCAAAGCCACTGAAGGCTGATCAGATCTACTACTTCTAATGGCAATGATGCACCGTTTCCTTCCCATGGCCACTCTGCAGAAGCTGAGAGGCAGCTGTGAGGTTACATAAACATTACCTGAAAGTGCTGCTTGTCTGGTCCCTCTCAAGTTCAGATCCTTGCTCTTTTCAATCAGGGTTGATTAGTGTCAAGCCTATGAGTGTCGAGATGCAGTTTGATTGTTTTGCTTTGTGGAATTTTTTTTCTTTCTCTCTGCATTGTTTATTTCCTAAGAATGCTCTGGTACATGTTTGTACTTCCAAGTATTGTTCCCTGTAAGAGTTTTAGTTTAAAGGATACAAACACCATGCCAGGCCAGAGGAGGCTCAGTTATGCCCTCATCGGTCACACTACAACTGTGTTATTGTAACTTTGCTTGTGCATGCGGTTGCCTGTTGAATGTCAGGTCTGCAGTGCTCACCACAATCCCCTCTTTTGTCTCCTTGCTCTTTTCTTGGGCATCTATTTGTTTTCTGCCAATGTTGTTTGTTCAGGGTCCATTTGTCATCGCGTAAGAGGTGTTTGAAACATTCATATTTTTGTGGGTTTGCTTGTGAGAATGAACAAATCATAAAAATCTATTATTCCCTTGTCAGGTTGATGTGATGAAACAGTTGATCCCCGTAATGATGGGTTTTGCACCCTGTTTCTTTGTGATTGGAGGTTTTGGTTAAACCTGCTGTGCCATTGCAGAAAAACTGCTTAGCCTCATCTCCCACAACTTCACCCTATGTAATTATATCTATGTATAGGTCTGCGGGGATGCTATATTTGGACTACACATAACCATTACAGTATATTTAATATTGCTACTCCTTGAACTGAAACAGCCATGACTTTACACTGGAAATGCATGCTTCATCTGCAATTTGTCTCATATCTAACCCATTTTCTAGCTCAACAACATCGGCCTCCACCCTCTCACTTATCATAACTGCCTGAAATGACGGAGTAATTTCCACAAAAATTGCTTCATAATCTTCGGCTTCCTTTTCTAATTAATACTGAAGCAGAATCTTATGTGGCATTGTTTGTCTCCTGCCCTGACAGCACTGGGTGGACTTGCACGGCCAACCATAACAGCACAGGGAGGGATGGGGGTGGGGGGTTTGTATTATAGCCGCACAGGATGGTCATAAAACTAAAATGGCTTCCACTGCCAACATGCCCGTGCCAATAAAAATACACAACTTTGAGAAGGAGGCTGGCGTGACATTAGGGATTACTGCCTACATTGTGTACAGTAAATCAACAGGAGACTATAGGGATTTGGAGCAGGCAGTGATTTTTGAATTCTGATGATCACTGAAAATTTTAATGATAGGTGTCAGGCTGCACTAAGCACATGTTGCGGAACAGAATAATTCAGGTAAACAGCCATTTTTGGCTTACCAAGGTCTGGAAACAGATGATGGCAGACAACGGACTCTTGCTTGTGTGATGACCAGATATTATTTCTGGATGTTTAATTGTGGTTTGCATTTATAAAATATGTTACACTATCTTTGTTGGTTGTTCAGTTAACTGGTTAGTTAGTGGTCTTACAGTTAGATTTTTCCTATTTTGTCAGATTTTATCTAAGTTTGTCTCTACCTTATCTACTTGTGACTGGATTTGTTGTTTGTTTCAATTTTTCCTGCTATTGTGTCACAAATGTTTATTTTCCCACTGAGTGCAGAGTTTCTCAAAATTCTTTATGCTCTGCCCTACCAGAGTGATGTTTATCCAGCCTCCATGTTCCACAGATCTGTAAATCATGGGTGTTTGAGTGAATGAAGGAAGAAGAGGCTCTACTCCTGAGTAATGCTCTCCTCTGAATCCTGCAAAGTCTGTTTGTTTTTAGATAGGCCCCACAACAATACCCGAGTCTCCCCGCAAACACATCTCACACACACTGTGCACAGAGCTCACTGAGAAAACAAGCGACAGCCATAACAAGGGCTCCAACAGGAGTTGCGCTCTGTAGGAAAACCTGTGCTCACTTCCCAGGCTCCTGGCTGACTGACTGCTGTCTTTGTATACACTACAGTACATGAAAGTCCCCCCCCCCCCAAAAGTCAGTTACAACAATTGACATTTTTGGCTCCATTACATAAGAATACATTGTGGATTTAAAAACTCTGCTCTTGGGAAAACAAAAGAAAAATGCAGCTTTGATGTTTAGAATAATAAATACGGACATCTGTCCCCAAGGTAGCAGGGAAGAAAGCGCCTTTGTTTTAACTTGTTTCTTCACCGGTCGGCCTTTATATAAAGGAGGGTGAGAACTTTGTTTCTGAAACACACACAGACCGTTATTATTTTTCACCTGTCTACCCTTTCTGTCTCACCCTTCTTTTCCTCCATGGGGGGCTTTAATTAAATGTGTTGCTGCAACAACTAGTACTCACTCATACCCTCCTATTAGTCTATAGAGCTCTCTCACTTTCTGTTTATGGGTCTGCATGGTAGCTGTTATTTTGTACATATGACTCACACTTTACAGTGAATACACACATTTTATAAACTGTACATATATTTAGATAAATTACGGAAGTATCTGCCATTCTGAATTGGCTGTAGATTGTATTAGCTTTTATTGTCAAGTATTATTTAAGATACTATAAGATAAACTACAAGTACAGTACAACGAAAAGTAAACTACAGTACAAGAACTGACTAGAATACTAAATTCATTATGAGTATCGAGTACACACAAAATTAAACATGAATGCAAAATTGAAAGGTCAGAATTCTTTTTTACAAATGAAAACATTTTCATTAAAAGATATTTTGTGAGGAGACTGGTCCTTAGTGGTTGTGATGGTGAGGATGTTTTACTGTTTTTCAATCAAGTGCTTTTCTACATCCTTTTCTGCACTGTTTGAGTACAGATTGTTCATAGAAAGTCAAGCTGCCCCTCAGGGAGTGTTTGGGGTGACACCTCTGCAGGGTTCAACGGTCGCGCTTTCCTGTGCAATGAGACGTGTCAGGAGGTCACGACCCTGCCGGCTCACGCTAGGTTTCTCTTGTCTTCAGATCCTGGATGAGATCGCAGAGCATGGGATCAGAATTTATCAGCTACCAGACGCCGACTCTGACGAGGACGAGGAGTTCAAGGAGCAGACCAGAGTCCTGAAGGTACGGTATATAGATAGCATTCTCTGCCTGTTCATCATTGCTGTGCTTTATTTCACCCCCTTCTCTCTGATACCTTTAATTTCCAAACCTTTTTTTTTTTTACTTTGTTTCTCTCTGCGGATCCTCTGACCTTTATCTTCCTCTCCCAGGCGAGCATTCCCTTTGCTGTCATTGGTTCCAACCAGCTGATTGAGGTGAAGGGGAAGAAGATCCGTGGTCGTCTCTACCCCTGGGGAGTTGTTGAAGTGGAGAACCCTGAGCACAATGACTTCCTCAAACTACGCACCATGCTTGTGTGAGCCTTGTTCGCAACAACTTCTTAAAACAGGATTTTTTTGAAAGAACGTTGTTTAAAACGTTGATAGAACTTTATCTTCATTAAGCTGGTTTTAAAGGTCCACTAAAGAAAAAGTTTGCAGTGAGTCTCTACTACCTCCCAGTGTGTGAAGAAAGGATTGCATGTCTTTTTGTTGCAGGACCCACATGCAAGACCTCCAGGAGGTAACTCAAGATCTGCATTATGAGAACTTCCGTTCAGAGAGGCTGAAGAGAGTGGGCAGGTGAGATACCGTTTTATATAACTTAAACAGCACATGTTGCTCTATTTCAACATAGGTTTTTAAAATAAAGTGTTTTGTTTCTTTGCAGGGATGCGGATGAGGATGTGATGGACAAGGACCAGATCCTGCTACAGAAAGAGGCCGAGGTAAGAACACACAAACACATTAGAGGATAAGTTCAGAAGTTCATATTAATAGAATACTCGCATGCCATGTGTACAGTATGTTATAAGAGAGTACAGGGCGACCAGATAGCTCAGTTGATAACTCAGATAACTCCGGCCTGTGGCTCTTTGCTGCATGTCATCCCCCCTCTCTCACACCTTTCATGTCTTCATTTGTCCTGTCAAAAATAAATGCCCTAAATGCCCCAAAAAAAATCTTTAAAAAAAAGAAAAAAGAGTACAGTATGTTTTATTTGTCGGTGTAATAATTCCCCCTGTACTTAGGGGCTGTGAAATGTGCGTCTCTAATTTAGGAAATAGGGGGCAGTTCTTCAGTGTTATATATTTTAGATAGAGAAACAAAGTTTTATTTATTTTCCCCCCAAGATCTTCTATTTGTATTGTTTACATGTTTGGCAATGGAGCCTACATGTCACCAGGCAATAACCTGTTTCCTGATTGCTCTTGATTGACTTGTTTGTGTTGCTAGTGCAGCGCACCATAAAGAGCGGGTGGGGTCCAATCAGAGCTGTTTGTAAACAATGTGCCCAGGCAGGATATGCCATCACTTCCTGTCTGGATGTCCGGGCCCAGTTTTACAGTGGGAATGACCTCAGTTATATAGGTAGTCCAAAACAGACATTTGTTTATGTGTTGTCAGTGTTTGGGGTGGGAGGTAAGATTTCTCTGTGTGTGTGTGTGTGTGTGTGTGTCTGTGTGTCTGTGTGTGTGTGTGTTCAATCTAGGTTGAATATAAACATTTTTAATCAATTTTAAACTTAGACTTAATATTCATTTTCAAATTTAGCAAGGTGCACATTTCTCTCTCTCTCTCTCTCTCTCTCTCTCTCTCTCTCTCTCTCTCTCTCTCTCTCTCTCTCTCTCTCTCTCTCTCTCTCTCTCTCTCTCTCTCTCTCTCTCTTTTTCTCCAAACACATAAGACCAGATGAGAAAGGGCTACATATAGGTCTGATAAGTAAAACTTCTCTGAAGCTGAATTGTTTGAATGTCTATTATCAGCCACAAGATGGCGATAGACATCATAGAAAGCTACAGAGGAGTTTAATATTTAACAGTGGGACTCATGATGGTTTTAAAAGCTTTACATCCTCTTTATCTGTCTCAATAGAGCATTAATTTATTGATGGGCCCATTTTTTTTTACCATATTAACCTTTCAATCGTTACAACACTTTAAACCTTTTTCAAGTGGAAGTCCATTAGATGCTTTTTCATGTTGGTGATGTCTTTTGGTGCTAACTGCTCATCACCTCGTTGTTTTTGCATCTGCCAATCAGTCAGCGTAGGTTCTCCATTGAAGGTTGTCTCTCTGTAGATTGCACTTCATTTCTTTGTTTGTTCAACCATTGTGCTTTGCCTTAATACATGGTTGGACAACCTTCAAGCATACTGAAACATTAAGAATGCAAGCATCTGATTGGTTAAACCATGGAGCATTTATTTACATTTATATTCACCCTAACTGTTGAAGGTCTTAACCTTTTTAAGGAAGTGTTTACCAGCAAGTCAAACCAGGTATCCCATTAGCTCTTCAGTTTGGCTTTATTTAATTTAGAAAAAGAAACGCCATGAACTTGTTTCCTAATTGCTCTTAATTGGCTTGCTACTCTCTCAATAGTATGTGCTTCTTTAAAAACAAATTCTATCAAACTTAAAGATTAAATATTCCTTCATGAGTTGCAAAAATTCTCCTATTTATTAAGCTAAATAAACCATTTAAAAAAAACATTAGATTATCTGAAAAATACATTGTCAAAAAGCAGAAAACAAGGCTGATTTTCTCCTCTAATAAAAAGTTGACATTTTGGAGATGTGGTTTTCACAGTACAGCAACGTTATGCCTACTAGGCAGATCCTAAGAGCAGAGTAAGTGTAAGAAAAGCTTTTGGGTTTACTTTAGAACAAACATTAGGTCCTAAACTATCATCACTTTGTGCTGGTTTTAAAGTAAAACCAAAATATTGAATCAACAGATATTCTTCTGTTTTTTTTTTGAGTAACTTTTCTTGAACACTTTAAATATCAGTGAATTTGCCTGGTTACTCAGTTCATCTTCTGTTTTTTCCAAATAAGATATCTTTTTCTGCTGCCAGAAACATGAAACACTTTATTTTCCTGAAATTATCTTCCATGCAAAGATGTACACACTACTGGATGTTTTGGAAATATAAAGTTTACTGAATTTTTTCCAAATTATGTTAAATAATAATTATATATTATGTCACTGACATACAAAAACACTATGTTGAGAAAGAAAAAGGGAAACATTTTAGATTGTAATTGTTGAAACATGTTAAAACATGAGGGATATCAATCAAGTGAGGAACAATATTGAAATGTATTGGTGGGAAAATTGTATGGTTACATAAAAAAACTCCCATTATTCTGATTTTGTTAACATTTTTCTTTCTCTGTAGCTGAGACGCATGCAGCAGATGATCGCTCAGATGCAAGCACAGATGAAGATTAAATCAGACGAATGAAAGAGTCAGAGCAGAAGGGAAACACGGTGATACCAACCCCCTCAACACACACACACACACACACACACACACACACACACACACACACACACACACACACACACACACACACACACACACACACACCTGGTTTCTTCAAAATCAATCACTGCCTGCTGGCATGCTGCAGGTCCACCAGGAGTCAAGGGATCCAGGATCAAATCATCTTTATGTGCACACCACTTCTTCTTCCCTCCAAACATCCATCCATCAGCTGTTCAAAGGCTTCTTGAACGTCTTATCAAGACTCCAGTTACAATCCACATATAGACTTACTGATTATCTTACTTTTTGTCTTAAGTTACAAATTTGCCAAGTTGGACTAGGAAAATAAAAAAATAAATAAAGTGACAACAATGTTTTGACACTGGATGACTATCATAGACATATCCATTTTTTGGTCTTTGATCTTAATTATGACTCCACAGAGCTACCAGTGATAATGGTACTAAGAGGTTTTGCAATCACACTATCCTAGTTACAAAAATATATGTATGAATTATGCATTTTGCAAGTACAAGTTTCAGACGGCACAATTTTTCATTTATATTGCTCTCAGGTTCAGATTGGTTTTGATCGTGTTTTAATTAACATGTTTTCTGTTAAATTATGAGTAACCCATCACCTTTACCTCTGCATGGTTTCAGACCTTCAGTGCGTTAGTCTAATACTGCAATAACTATAAATATTGCTAGTAGTGCTTGAGAATGATGTAAACTGTCCATGCAGAGAACGAGGAATGCTTTGTCCCTAATTGTGTTAAACTGGAAACCTTATTTGGTAGTCAACACTACAAACTTAATTCTATGCATTTTATTAGGCCTTTAAGCTGAAAAGCTACTATGCAAGTAGTCAATACTACTTTGTTATAAAAAAGACAACCAGCCTTTAGGATCATGTTCTAGTTGAATAAAAGTGCCATCTTGTTAATATTTTCTTGTTAACATTTTCTGTATTCATCATCAAGAGCTGCATGATCTCAATGTCAGTGCCAGTTTTCAGTCCAATCACTTAATGTGTCCATATTTGTTTCAGTGATGTCATTTAAAGCTACAGTTGGCAACTTTGATAAAAAAAAAAATTATATTTGCTTACACAAATCAGATCATCCATGGAAAAAAATCCACCTCCCTCTGCCTCCTCCTGGTGTTCCTAATGGCATTAGGAAAACAACCAAACTTTCTCATGTTTCAGCTAAACTGCACACTAAAATATCTTTCAGAAAGAATTTGAGGCGAGAAATAGGCAATGCACTAGCAGAATATTGATTCCTATTCAATCAGTTTGACTGCAGTTCATGAGCAATCATTGACACTGCGTAGAGATTCCTCAGCTTTGATTGGTAGTTAATCTTGGAAACTTAGGAATGCAGAGGAACATGATTTTTTTTCACAGATTACCTGCGTAATGTGCTACTGTTTTCAGCAAATATGACAAAAAGTTGTAACAAACCTTTAAATGTGTGGAACCGTCTAACTACATGTACAGCCTTTCATAATACTGTATTCAGGCCCAGGAATACTATATATTTAACTGTTATAGGTATAAGCGCCCTCCACCCTTCTGTTTAGCATTGCTGTCATTGATGTGTTGTTGGCAATATCTTAGGTTTTTCTATATTTAGCTCTTGTATGCAGATCTGTCTTTTGAACTTATTAAGACACACATTTTTATTATTTCTTAACCATATGTCAGTAAAGACTTCTTTTAAGGCGTAAACATTTTTTTGTATTTTTCTCTGAAATAAAATTTGTTTTAAAGAAAAAAAACTTGTTTGTGCATTCTGGGCTTACTTTTGAATGACTCACATTTGTAATGCTTATAAGTTAAAAGATGATGAAACAAGCATTTAATTGTTGACATATATCTATGGGAAACAATTTTATAAAATTAACACCATCCACCAGCCAAATGCTGGTAAACTATGCAAGTGGCTGGTAGATTTGCTTCACTCACCAGCCAAAATTAATGTTAATTTATTGAGTGGCTGGTAAAACTTCACTAGCCATTTGGCTGGTGGACAAAAAAGTGAACTTTGCACCCTGCCTGTCAGAGCTTCATATTGGCTCCATTTGTTTTCTTAGCACCACAATTCATAGATATTCAAGATTTGTTTTGAGAAGATGTGGGCCTGAGATACCAAAATATTATTAAACGTATGCTACAATAAAAAGTTTAATAAAGTAAAAAAATAAACACTACAATACTAACATCTGCCAAAGGGAAAGTTGAAGCTAAGGTTTAAAGTTTATTATTTATGTTGTTTTTTTTTATTGTGGGTCCATGATGTGTGAATATTCACCTACAATTGGTTGTAAAATATCTTTAAAACAAATGAACATTGCAACCTAAAATCTATTTCTGACTGGATACCCTCGTGGCATCCTGTAGGACCCCTGGTTGTAGGAAACCGTGCAGTGTGACTGGCTGAGTGTGAGGAGGAGGAGGGGCTTTCCTCTGTCATATCAGCCCGCCCTCCTGCTGTCTGTCCGGGGTTTGGAGGCGAGGCGAGGGGCCGCTTTCTGTGAGCCGTCGCTTCGGTAAAATCGAGGGAGGAGAGCGGTCAATATGACGACCAACATCAGGTACAAAAGCCGGATCCCGGTGAAAACAGGTGAGCGTGGTTTCTGGATTTCATTTCCAGCATATACTGTGTTTATCGAGTATCATAGCAATGACTGCTTCATATTTCTGTCTCCCTGGGCGTCGCTCTGCATCCCTGCACCTGCGCGTCCTCCTCATCCATCCTGCAATGGCCAATAGAGGATAGCACAGAGGTAAGACACATAATTTTTCATGTATTTATTTAAATGCTGTTGAAAATGTATTTTCAACATATTGCGTGTTTATAGCCTCGTACTGGACGGCGTCGGTTGCAGCAGCATCCACAATATTTTTTTCTTCCCCTCCCGATGTGCGCGTTTATCTGTCAGTTTTATAAACGCAAGATGCTCTCGGGGAAGCCATGCCGTCACAGGCTGAGCTGTGTTCAGCAGACTGACAGGCGGCGGGGGGTCAGGTTTCCTTTTTAGATGCTGATGTGGAGCAGGCCGGCGTCACAAAAGGCGAGCGGCCAACATGGTACCCAAATGGCAGCATCCTTCCTCTTCATCCTCTCCTCGCATGAATCATTAGATTAGCGATTATCGTTCATTAAATCGACCGATTGACTGACCTAATTATCAACATTAGGCTTACATAAGCACGACTCGTAATTACAGTCACTTTCTGGCCATTGTTAAGCTCAGAAATCCAGCTGCCACACGAGCCTGCAGGGGAGGTTGCATCTCTGATGACCCTGGGCCATCCTCCTCCCCCTCTTCCTCTTTGCATATAGTATCACACAGTAGAGGAGTATTTGCACGTGCTGAGTGTGCTTGGATGATTCAGCGACACTGACTGTTACTAGATTTAGATTCGCGTGAAGCACCAAAAGTCAACCTTAAAGCAAAAGGCAGGTGTTGTAATAGCAAATACTCTACAACACAACACGTGAACACTTATAGCATATTTTATGTCTATACTGCATAAACATTTATTTTTATAGCTGTCAGTGAAATACACTAACTAAAATGCAGTCTAATACAACAGTCCTGCATTAAATCAAACCTTCATGAAGGTTATAATGTCCAGGTTTTGCTTTTGCTTTACTGTTTTAGTGTTATTTAGTCCTCTTGTTGATATACTGTAAATGCATAGACTAAATGTTGGAAAAATGCAAATTACAAATAAAAGTCCTGCATTCATAATAATACTTGTTATAGTTCAGAAGTATAACAGTAACATATTCTTTAAGTATCAAAAGTAAAAGTACCCGTCATTCAGAATCACATTTTTTAGAATGTAATATTGTTTTAACATATTCATCTATTTTTATTTTGCCATCCCCCCCTCCACCTTTTTAGATAGCATACAGTACAGGGATGACAGGAGATGAGGGGAGAGAGAACATGCAGCATTGACTCCAGTGGGACACTGAGATTACATTTTCAGCATTTTACTGTAATCCCTTAAGGTCACCCGGACACCACAGAGTTGTATATCATTTTTATAATGTATATTGTAACAGCAAAATAAGTAGCTGTAAGATAAATGTAGTGGAGTAGAAAATTACAATATTACCTTTTGTAGAAATACAAAGCATTACAGTTTGTGCAGAAACATTGAACATAACCTAAAATTACAATCAAGTTGTTATAAATATGAATCCACTCATGCTCAGTATTTAGATTACTACAGTTTTTATACGTGCTGAGTTTTGCTTCTTGGCTTTCATCCACTCTTCACTCCCACGTACTCTACAGCATCTGACCCTGTTGGGCACGTTAAGAAAAATACCTCATACTCTGGATCATCAGGCTGCGGAGGAGGAATAAAAAAAAATAAAAAAAATAATGCTCTGCTGAGATCATAACTGCTGAAAGACTCATAACTGATAACCAATCCTAAATCAATATTTTTAGGACATTCCCCTCCCTTCTCCTCTTCCTCTTTCCACTTCTTACTCACTTACATCAACCTAAACATTCCCTTCACTTCCTTTGCTGTGATATTACGTTGCCAGGCAACAGTCGTTTTTTAATCTGTTTTCACCACTTCTCTCATACGAAGTAAGTAGACAATGCCATGTGACCTACCCACAATCCTATGCTGTGATTATTCTGCGTGTGGGTGGTGGGTATTTACTGAGCTCTTTTTTTTATCGCAGATCAGAATCTGTCAAAATCCCAGTTTCATTATTATTAACAGTCAGCTGAGATGTGTCACCTAGATATGGTGAAGCATGAACCACATCCAGAATAATATGGTCACCATTGTGAAAACATCCTCGGCAAATGTTCACGTCTTGACATCACTTTCTGATATTTCCAGTGCTGCTACAATCAAAACAAAACAAGGTCCATTTGGTAGCTTTTCCACATCCGTTTTTAGATTCAGAGCTAAGACATAAATCATAAAACAGCGGCTTCATTATACTGTAGATCATACAGACTGCTAAAACAATTATAGAAAAGAAAAAAAAGTTTCTCCTCCGAGTGATGCCTCAGTGGACCAGAGTATGTCACAGCCACAACTACACTTTGTATTTACTTAATATTACATGTGTTATAATATATTTACTTACAGTGAGGCACTGTAGCCCCAAGTGACAGTAAAGGGATAATGGATAATGCTTACATAGTGTAACAGCAGTAGAAAAGAGCAATAAGCTACTGCTCACACAAGACAAGTAAACCCTGAGTGGCTTACAAATGTACGTTTTTGTTCGAATAAGGAAGAATCTTTTATTTTTGCTTGTTTTCCATCGTCTGTCGTTCTTCCTGCTTTTTCTCTTTTTCTGGTGACATTTTTTTCCAATCGGCATTGAGCATCTAAAAAGTAATATTGTTGTATTTTAAATACAAATTGCAAAACATGGATGATTTATATATAAACAATATGTACTGGAAAGCAAAACCCTGGATTTCCACTAAAAAAAATCAGAGTTGCTAAAGTAAGTGTAAGATTTAAGAAACCACTTTCTAGTAAGACACCATTTAAAAAGGGTTTATAAAGTATAATGATTGGCTTTTTTAATGTTGCACTAATGCTTTATAGATCAGTAAGTAATAGGGTTGCTAGGTTGTGGAGAGTTAGTCATTTAGCGGGATGCTTTCTTTGTCTTTGTAGCTCTTTTATTCATCCAAATTGACCTCTGACCTTTTGGAAAAGTGTGCAGAGCATCTGGACCAAAGTCCTTTTATTAACAACATATTAACATTCACAATTTTATTACAAATTGTTAACTTACATTAAATTAACTTATTTACAATTGAATTACTAACGTTTTTGTTTCCTCAGAAAATTAGAAACCTGTTGTTCTTGGTAATAACTTACTAATCTTTTTTGAATGACTTTATCAATCACTTGAATAATGACTGAGAGACAGAGATATTTTTTTACTATTTTGCAATCCAAAAGTGATTGTCTCTAGTTGTTGCAAGTTTATTTCTTCACTTTGACCACTTTTTTGCAACAGAAATGGTTCCGTCTTTGCATTTGTCCAGTATTTACTGAAACAACTCTTTAGAAACAGAATGTACATTATTACTTAAAGTTGTCCCCTATGTCTGAGATGTCATGAAAATGAAAAAGGTCAGCGATCACACACACCGATTTCTCCCTGCAGCAGTGAACAGATTTTGTTTCAAATACATTTGCGTCGGTGCATGTGTGTCACTGTACGTGAGATGCACTCTCCTCTCAATCCCTCCACTCTCGCTCTGTTTTTAAACATACTCTCGCTGCCACAGATGGGACCCTCACAGCTCCCGGTGTGGACCAGCTGCAGAGCAGGAATACGGGTTATGTTGGGGGGTTGGGTGGGGTATTGAAACTGGGATTCGAACCCCCTGTGGCTCAGGCCTTTCCACAGAAAAGAAAAGTTGTCAGAAGAGAGTGGCTGATCCACAAAGTTTTGAACTTTTTCTTTAAAAACTATTTAATGAATTCATTTTCAGTACTCAAGTACTTTTAAGAAAACGTATTCCACACTGTCTGACAGTATCACATTTTCTGTATCACTTCATTGAAGCTATGTGATGTAACCAGAGGGAAATATTGAAACCCAAGACATGGAGTCTCTTCATGGCTTCGTCATTTTCTAGATGTGTTGTGCACATTTCCCCAAATTTAGCCTGACATTTTTGGGATCCCTGATAAGCAGATGAAGATGAATGATGGACACAGTGACACACTACAACATGCCCAATATACTTTTTACAGCAACGACACACACTCGAGGCGCCGCAAATAAATGTAGGAATACACTAAAGCAAGACAGCCACGCAGGATAAAGCAGCTTTTGTCATCTTTGTGGGTGTGACTTTCTGCCTCTACACGTTTTCTTTGGAGTGTTTTTTCCTCTGTGGTGACACTCGGTGCCCTTGTTCTTCTTCTTGTTCATGTGTTTGAGGAGTTTCTGCCCTGCAGTGGGTTCACATGCGCATGCTGCGAACATGCATGTAATAATCCAGTAAGTGGTGTGGGTGTTGTGTGTGTGGTGTGGTGTGTGTGTGTGTGTGTGTGTGTGTGTGTGTGTGTGTGTGTGTGTGTGTGGTGCTTTGAGTTTTTTTTGTCTTTCTAACTAAAGCAGATCACCTCCTTTTCTTCTAAGTTTTATATATGCTGAAACATATATCTTTTCAAGTATTTTGTCAGGCTTGATATGTTTGGGATTACAAATTCCTTGGAAATAGGGATCAGGAGTCTGAGCAGTAATCCATTAAAAAGTATGACGGGTATTGAGATTATTTCATAACCGCTCTCAGTGTAACTGCAAATAATTTGAATTATACTTTAATCAATTATGTGCATTTATTTAGACTAGAATATACTGAAATGTTACAGTTAATTCCTATTGAAGCATAAGGGATAGCTTGGTGTTATTCTATATTGTTATTGAGTTTGGCAGTTTGGAAACAACAGTTGACAAAACAATCTCAACTCAAGTCCACCTATTTACCGTTCTGAAGCTTTTGACCGTATTACATGGTCTCCAGCATGTTGAGTTTGCTCAGTTGTAATAGAATTATAGACTTTTTCTAAGACTTCTTAGAGTTCTCAAGACTTGAGCTCAACTATCAAGACGTCATGGATGAGAAGTCTGTGAGGTGCTCAAAATCATAAAAGTGAATAAATGGACCTTAAAGCTGTAATCTGGAAGATTTTCATCTGATTGATAAATGACTATATTTATATACACACAAATTGGGTGTCTGGCATGACATCTCTCGGAAATAATCCTGTATTACATTTCTTTTATACACACAAACAATTAAACTATTCACACCATTCTTAAAATTTGAAGCTCATGTTTAAACAATACTCCAGACCATAGAAATACAATGAAATTAATTCTATTTTCATGCTTCAGACTGCATTGTTTTTACTCAAATACGTTTTTTAAATCAACTAGGACAAAAATCTTAAGGATTGCCACTTTAAGATTATTTTGACAATATATTTCTCATCGTCAACAAATCCCATGAAAAGACCAAGACCAACAATGTGTTGGTTAATCTCCCGATACCTTCTGACTATTGTACTCAGCCGGAAGCTCACTCGATCCCACTGAAGATAGAACAAGTTACAAATATGTAGTTTAATTTTCTAAAGGAGCTGGGCACTGTAGTTTTTAACAAAGTAATAAATGGTGCCTTTGTTGGCAACTATTTTCAGCTGCGGATTACTACCGATCTGATGCTGTAGAGAGTATTTCCGGCCATAGGATGGTGTGTTTTTGTTTTACACAACTTTCAACTGTCCTATAAGCCGTCTTTCCTGATGACATTTAGCTGATTGAATCCTTATGCTAAATGGTCAGGAATACTACATGTTTATAGTACCATTCAAGGTTTCAGCTGTGCTCCCGTAAGTGTCCATTGTCACTGAATGGGCTACTGCTAAAACTAGGCTACGCTAGCCAAGTGTCCTTCAGTGAAGCAATTTTATTGTTGCCTAAGCAATTACATGCTGTCAGATTAGCATGTTAAAGAGCAGAGTGCACGCAGGACTTTGCATTTCCAACAAGAGAAAACAGAGGAGGAGGTCGGGGGGGCTCAGGGTCCATTTATGTTGTTTTTGTACCTCTTTCTTTCGTATCGGTCCCTCAAACCCTCTCTTGCCTTACTTGCTGGTGGGCAGGCAACACATGTAGGTGAAGCATTTAGGGTTAATGGTGTGAAAGTGTCAGTTGGACGGTTAGGAGATGCAGAGAATTCATCAATAAAGGTCACGCTTTCCACTGCTGCATCACAGATTGTCTGGCTACTTAAAGCTGGGAATGCATTACACCATATTAAACCCAGTTATCACTAGATTTCACTGAGATGACTGAATTTCAGAAGCATTGCACTGGTAAGTGCACGGGTGAAAAGTACTCTGATTACTGACGTTGGATTGATTTTTCATAGTTGTACTTTTTTGACCACCAGTAATTCCTCTTTTACTTGGATTTTTTGATAAATTGTTATAGAGTAGCTTACTGTTATGCTATCACAAATATAATGCACCTTTACCTAATTCACTACATCAAGCAGTTTTGCTGCTATTGCCTGACTTTGTACCAATAGCTTGGCTAACGTTAGCAACGTTGTTTCATAATTGTCACGTTGCTGACTGTAAACTATACTATCTCCTTTACTTGTGATACTCTGTTATGCTACATTTGAGCATTTACCATAATCCTTAAATAACACCAAAAATTAAACATTGTCACAAATATAACATTGAACTCTTATGACATTGTCAGACTCACAATGGAAAGTTAAAAAATAAACTGTAGATATTGTTTTTTTAATTCCACAAAATTCTTCTTCACTGTCAAAACCTCTCACCTACGTTACCTACAATACAACTTGACTTATGTGTTAAATTGTTGGAGTTCCCCTTTAAGAAAAGCCTTCTCATACAGACAAGACAAGAGAGCATCATGGAGATGGATTGACTGGTAGATGTCATGTTAAAATGATTAGAATAGTAAGTAAGTAATTTTTAAATCAACATACTCTTCCAAAGAGTCCTTTTATACTTTTGTTTTCAAGTTGTTGTTTTTTTAAGTTTTATGAGACCTCTACTTAAAGAAGATATTTAAGTCCTCCATCGCACACTGGCCTGCACAAAATAGAATATGTACATCTTGAAAGTATTTGGCAACAGGAAATTATGCATACGCTGTTAGACCAGTGTTATTCGTGTGTGTGTGTGTGTGTGTGTGTGTGTGTGTGTGTGTGTGTGTGTGTGTG
>NC_045737.1:20881205-20883330 GCF_008692095.1 Etheostoma spectabile | reverse complement strand
TGTGTGTGTGTGTGTGTGTGTGTGTGTGTGTGTGTGTGTGCGCGCGCACGCACGCACGTGCATGAGTGCATGCCCTGGCAGCGAAGTTGACTGCTGGGTCCTTTTGAGAGTCGTTTCCTTAAAGGCCAAAACTTTGTATGACTGAGAGGAAGAAGCTGAGTGCTGCCTGCTGATTGAGTGGAAGTTCTCTGGATCTCTACCGCTGCAGAGAAACCCTGATTGACAAACAAACTGACAGAGTCATAGTGCATTTATTATTAATATTCACAGTGAATGAAGCTCTTCTTGCACTTGTTGTAAAGACCAAAAAATACAGAAAACTTATATAAAGGCACTTTTCAATTCAGTAGATACAAAGTGCATTGAGTGCTGAAATGATGATAAGCTGATTAATTAAGTATTAAGTTGATCGACAGAATGTTCTATTAAACAATGTAACTATCTATTAATTATTTAAGTTGCTAAAATGCCAAATATTCTCTGGTTTGTGTTTTTAAACATCAAAAAAGATATTTAATATTTTATATATTTTATATTATATTTTACATTTTGGGGGTTTAGACGGTTGGTCAGACCAAACAAGCGATTTAAAGACCTCATCTTGAGCTCTGTAGAGTTATGGGGACGTGTTTTATGTTTTCTGATCTTTTATAGACGTAACGTAGTTGACGCAGAACATACTTCAGAAGTAGTTTTAAAGTGCTTTACGGACGAGAGAAAATTAAGACAATGTCTTGAAACATGACAAACCCTAACATATAGAGTTCTTCAAATGTGAAAGCTAAAGAAAACAAGAGGGTTTGAAGATGTTTTTAAGTTGTCCCTTGACATCCTGCTTTCCTGCTGGCCTTACTCCTGACTCATTGTTTGTCCTTAAGGTACTTTTGCACCTGCCGTACACTCTTCCTGCTGACCAAACACAGACGGGAAAGGCAGAGGCAACTTTTACAATTTAGTCACTACACAACAGCAATGACAAGTCTGTTTTTGCTTACAATATATAGTATGATTGCATAACAGCAATGGTGACCATTTCTTGCAGGTTTCTAGCCTTTTTTTATCCAAATGGTTAGGCAATGATAGAGTGAGGTGGATAACTTCTGTGTGTGTGTGTGTGTGTGTGTGTGTGTGCAAATGCGCGATGATCTGCTTGTTCATTAGTAGTTTTTGGTATATAGTATTCCCATTTCCCAAGAAGAAGGCGATAATAAAGTGAAATGGGTTACAGAATAACCAATACTTATAGCTATATCTATCTAACTAATAGCTAATACACACAAAAAGAAATGAGAGAATGACGCCTCAGGTAGTCCACAGATCTATCCACAGATTTTTAATCCACCTGTGGTCTATAATTGGCCCTTTTTACAGGAGCCCTGCTCAAGTGTTTACATGTACCAGAGGGCTGAAAGCAGCAACAAAACATGACATTAAGTGTCTAAAATTAGGGTATGAATGCAAAGGATTATACAAGAGACACATTTTTGGCTTTTACTTAGTAATGAGAGATTTTAAAAATTATTTTGGACAAAATGTCAAATTTGAAAGTAACAAAATAAGTGTGACTGGCAACGATTGTATTTAGTTTGCCTGGCTGGTCATATATGGGAGAAAGGGACAGCTGGCCACTGATAAAGACTTAAGCTGGGAGGTTTAGCCAGAGGGCTATTGTGATACCATTTCAAGACATCTGTTCTTTTCTTCTATTCACATTGACCCTCCCACTCCCCTCTACACACACTCACACACTCTTTAATGTCAACAATGACTTCAACTCTTCATCTAGCATCTCTTCTAATGTTTGCATCAGCACCACCATGCCTGAGATTGTTTGTTTCCTTTAATCAGCTAGTTTAAACCATACATTTTTTATTTTATCTGAGTTGATTCCTCTGTCGCCCTCCAGTGGTGTGGAGTGCGACTGTTACATTCTGTACGTGGCATCTCCGCAGGGTGTACAAACTTTGGGGAAAGAAAAAAGAGAAAAAAAAAGTCATTTATTTCAAAGAACATTTAAGCTCTGTGGCCCAACATCATCTATGAGCCAGACACAGCCACACACACACAGACACAGCCACACACACACAGACACACACACACACACACACACACACACACACACACA
>NC_045737.1:20873475-20881195 GCF_008692095.1 Etheostoma spectabile | reverse complement strand
ACACACACACACACACACACACACACACACACACACACACACACACACCCCTGGCACATCTGGAAGCAATCAGCTGCAAGATGCAACCTTTGCCATGAAATGCCCCAAATAAAAAGAGAAAAAAGAAAATCTGAATATCTTGTTAACAACGCTGTGTAGTCCTTCAGTGCCTTGTTATCTTAACACCGCAGGATAGCACTAACACACAAGCTGCAAGAATTATTTTACAGCGCTTGCTAAAAACGTGAATTAACATCAATATAATAGGAATAGTTTGACTGAATTTGGGGAAATATGTTGATTTGTATGTGATGAGGAGATTAGGCATGGTAGTATGCTGATTTGGTTACCTCTGGACAGAGCCAGGTTTCACCATTTCCACTTTTTGTGCTAAGCTAAGCTAACCGGCTGCTGGCTGTAGCATCGTATTTATTGTACACCGTTGAAAGTGGTATCAATTTCTCATCTAACTCACAGCAAAAAAAGGAATAAGAAATGTTTTTTTAAATATTAAACAATTACTTTTTAATCAAATAGATGCCTAAGAAACCAATCGAAAAAAGAAGCAGTTTTAGGTTGGGTTGTATGGATTTTCACATAAATATTAGACCTAAAATAAACAATGTATACAAAATGTATACTAATTAGCTAAGGTAAAATGAAAACAGATTGGGGAACAGAACTTTGTTTTTTTATCATTCCTCTTCCATCAGTTTTATATTGTGACCCTTTGGAGCCCTATGTTAGGAAGAATTATACTTCCTTACTTTATATAAGATATCACTCACAGGGGCCATTTGTTTGCAGAACAAGACTTTACTTTTTACTTTTGTTAAGTACATTTTGCTGTCAGTTATTCTGTATTCACTTATACTTATACGCTCCCTCTACAGGCCTTTACTTGCTGCGTTTGTATCTTTATCTGTTGTTTGTTCTGTTACTTTTGTCACAGTCAAGTTCAAACAAGTTTTTTTAATCTAAACTTTCTATCTGTTTCTTCTCATTCTGCATTGCTTTGCGAGCTGGTTGTCATTTCTCTCGGTGTAGAGTTTTAAAGCTGGGGGAGGGAATACAGGCTGAATGAATGAGTTTCTTTTAGAGTTTCACTTCTTCCATCCCTCCCTTGTTTCCTCCCTCAAATTGCCAACTCTTTCGTACTCCCTCTCTCCATTTCCCTCCCTCTAAGTGAGAATTCCTCCGTACCTGTCTGAACAGGGAGAGTTGGACCGCTGTAGGGCAGAGGAAAGAAAGAAATAGAAAGAAAAGAAAGGGAATCAGGAGAAGGAAAGTAGGAGGAACAAAAGGGACACAGTTAAAGAGCACAAACAGAAAAGAGGTGTTGTAAGAGACAATTTCGGAACGGACACAGAGCGAGAGACGAGTTTATCAAGTTCTCGAGGCTTCACATTTGCCTTTTTCCCTGCTCCCTGCTGGGCTGTTTTTCAACTTTCCGAGACCCGTGGCTATTTTGGTCCGTCAGTGTTGGAGTGGTTTGGGATGGATGCCATCATGCTGCAAGAAAAACTGGTGGAACGGCTGCTGTGCCCACGAGTGAGAACAGCCAGGCAGAAGGTAAAACAGTTGCATTTATTTGGGTAAAATAGACAAAAAAGTGGAAAAATGATCAGAAAAATTTCAAAATAATGAAAAATATATACACATATTTCAGGATTACTTTACAAATACATAAACAGGAAGCCCTAGCACCTGTTGACTCACTGCCAGCATCTTTTGGTGCTATCTCTGCTTTTCTGCGGAGATGTGTGATACCTCCAGTGACAGATTTACTGCTGAGGTGAAGTGTTTTTATGATTACTCACTGATTTATCAACAGCTTTCTTTTCATTCTCACATCTCTGGCTTTCTGACAAGTGTGTCTGCCATGCACTGATTGCACCGCCTGTGGTTTTTGTGTGTGTTTTTGTAAAAGCCATCCTCACCCGAGAGGGCTGTCGGAAATGCCTATGACAAGTTATGACAGCTTATAAGGGCTCTGACTGTTTGTTTGGCTGTGTGTTTGCAGAGTGAAAAAAGAGCTTTTCAGGTCTGTTGAATGTAGCTTCTGTCTGTGTGTGAATGCTCTCGACGGGCCTCGAGTGCGTATTTATATCTACACATGTCAACACGTACTGTCGGGGAAAGATGACGTTCTGCCAGATGCAGCAGAGAAAACCTGCAGGACTGAGAGCTACTGTGTGACACAGTGAGCGACTGGTATCCTGTGGCTCTCTTTGTGTGTTTATGTGAGAGTTTTAGCCGACAATCTGAGACGCAGTTTTTTTCTCAGCTGCTCACAGTGGAATGCTGTGCACATGTTTTTCCATGCAGTTGTAGATTTTCTGTATTGTATTTTATTTCTGTCTGTCTGGTGAGGTCATTTTTATTGTATCACGAGCTGATAGATACATTTAATTTTCACATTAGAAAACATATAAGCACTCTTACAGTTATTTGGTGTCTGCTTTGCTTATGATTTTTAAGCTGTTTGCTTTTGACATTTTATTGTAGAGCTGAAACAATTAGTTATTACTATTAAATTAGCCAAAATGGATTAGTAAACTTTTTGATCATCAATTAATGTTTAAATAATTTTTCAAGCAGAAATGTAAAACAATACCCATTTCTAGTTTCTCAATTGTGATAATATGCTACTTTTGTTTGTCTTTTGCAGTGGTGGAAAAAGTACTCTGAACGTTTACTGTAAAACGTAAAAGAAGCGTTACCAAAGCTCAGAATACTCAGTTACAAGTTACAATCCTGCATTAAAGATTTTACTTAAGTAAAAGTGCATTAGCTGCAAAAAATACTTAAACTACCTTAAGTAAAAGTTCTCATTATTCAGACTGGCCTATATCAGAATATTGTATATTATAATATTGCATTGTGCAACTTTATACAATAAAGGTTTATACGTATAGGACACCTACTAAGTAGGCTAGTTCTGGTCAAACTGTCTGTTCACAGTTCTAAACGAATGCCCCAAATAAAAAGAGAAAAAGAGAAAATCTGAATATCTTGTTAATAACACTGTATAGTCCTTCAGTGCCTTGTTCTCTGAACTCCGCAGTATAACACACAAGCTGCAAGAATTATTTTACAGCGATCATCTCTCATCCCATTTGCTGTTTACATAATCAGGAAATGTGGCTAAAATTAAACAATTAATCAATTATCAAATTAGCTGCCAATTATTTTTCTATCAACTGATTGTTTGACTAGTTGTTTTAGCTCCACAATGATTTTCAGGTACATTGATAAGAAAATCATTGGTTGCAGCACTGTGATTTGATAGTTTCTTCCTCAAAGCATGACTTCAAACTAAACACCTCCTTCTTCTTTTGTGTCTGTTCTTTTTCTGTCACAGGAGAAACAGTATGTGGGTTTTGCAACTCTGCCCAACCAGGTCCACAGGAAGTCGGTGAAGAAAGGCTTCGATTTCACGCTGATGGTTGCAGGTCAGTTTGTAGTCAAAGATACTAAAACCTACTTGTACACCTTACTAATATACCTAATAAATCAGTTTTTTAGTTTATTCGTAAATTGTAAACATTATGACCGTCTGTCTATTTGTCTGTCTGTCTGTCTGTCTGTCTGTCTGTCTGTCTGTTCGTCGGTCTGTCGGTCCATCTGTCTGTCCATCTGTCTGTCCTTACTGTCCTTACTGTCTGTCTGTCTGTCTGTTCGTCGGTCTGTCGGTCCATCTGTCTGTCCTTACTGTCTGTCTGTCTGTCTGTCCTTACTGTCTGTCTGTCTGTCTGTCTTGTCGGTCTGTCGGTCCATCTGTCTGTCCTTACTGCTGTCTGTCTGTCCTGTCCTTACTGTCTGTCTGTCTGTCTGTCCTTACTGTCTGTCTGTCCTTACTGTCTGTCCGTCGTCGTTCCTGGTCCATCTGTCCCCTGTCCCTTACTGTCTGTCTGTCTGTCTGTCTGTCTGTCTGTCTGTCTGTCTGTCGGTCGTCGGTCTGTCTCTCTGTCTGTCTGTCTGTCGGTCCGTCTGTCTGTCTGTGCAGGAGAGTCTGGTATGGGTAAATCCACCCTGGTCAACAGCCTGTTCCTCACAGACCTCTACAAAGACAGGAAGTTACTGAATGCTGAAGGTGAGTCTTTATGCTATTTATCATCTCTCTACACCAGTCATAATGAATGCATTGCTCTGGTGTGATAGTAAACCAGACCACCGTTTTCTTCTATTATTTAACTTTGTCCCCCAGCAGCACTGAAAAGTCCATTTTAGTTTGTACATTTTCTAATTGATTAACTGGCAATTAATCTGCAGACAACCCGCACCATTAAAACTTCATAAATGTCTCAGTTAATAAGGCTTTTAGTAAGTCTGTTACTAGGATACATCTGTGGCCAATCCTTTGTGAATGTAGGTATGACTTTATTTTATTTATATTTGCATACAACCCAATTATGTGTGTTTCAGATATTCATGCAGTTTAGAGTGCGGGGAATTTTCGATTATCCGGTGTAACCAAAGCTACTCAGTTATTTAGTCTGACATTTCTAGTTAATTATTTTGTAATATATTGTGTGATCTTTGGGAAATATAATTTCCAATTTTCCTTGTTCACATTATAATAATAGCTCTCATGTGTTAGCAAGCTAACGTTGGTTTTATCAGTTAGTTCAGTTAGCTACGCTACAGTTACACCAGGCACTTCCTGGGTGTAAATATTTAGTGACACCTAATCTCTACATAAGAGCTAGCTTGTGTGGTGCAACCCGTTTTAATTTAGTTGAGTGTAAACATGTTATAACTGGTTTTAACTCAGGACCAGTTGGTGCAACCAACTCTAGAGCACCAAATGTGTATCAGTTCCTCGCTAATAATAGTCCCCAACAAATGCACTATTTTGTCCTTTAAAAAAAGAAATATATTCATAACGTGTTTGGTAAAGATTAAAGATTTGTATTGCAATATTGAGAAACATTGTTGATTTTGGTCTTTTCATGGGATTCATTCACAACCCTTATCCTTGCGAGATGCATTTGTAAAGCAGCTTTGTAATAATAATAATAATAATGTCTATCAATCGTGTCACTATTGCTGGGGGCACACCCCTCAATTTCTCCATCAGGGTTTATGTTGCACCATTCACTGTCTTGTTCTACTTTGTCACTGACATGCTGTTTCAGCTGCTTCACCTAATTTTCTCCCCGTCTTCTTCTCTGTGTCTGTGCTTTGCAGAGCGTATCAACCAAACGGTGGAGATCATCAAACACACTGTAGACATTGAGGAGAAAGGAGTCAAGCTCAAGCTGACCATCGTCGACACGCCGGGGTTCGGAGACGCAGTCAACAACAACGAGTGGTGAGCTGAAAGACCTGCTGCTCTGACATGTGCCCGATTTAGCCGGCTCGCTTGAATTCACAATACCTAGAGGAGTTGTCAATGTAGTCTTTGTGTGTGTGTGTGTGTGTGTGTGTGTGTGTGTGTATGTGTGTGTGTGTGTGTCTTCTAGCTGGAAGCCGATCACAGACTACATAGATCAGCAGTTTGAGCAATACTTCAGGGATGAGAGCGGGCTGAACAGAAAGAACATTCAGGACAACCGAGTCCACTGCTGCCTTTACTTCATCCCTCCTTTTGGGCATGGGTAAAAACAAACACACACACACACACACACACACACACACACACACACACACACACACACACACACAAAACAATGTTTGAAGTCAGTGTCACTAGGTCACTAGGTGGAATAATGTAGCATGACAATTCAAAAACATTTTCTACCTGTTTTAGTTTGAAAGACTTTACTCTTACTTTACTCTCACTCTGGATTTCTCTCCACAGGCTGCGACCGGTGGATGTTGAGTTCATGAAGGCTCTTCATGAAAAAGTGAACATAATTCCTCTCATTGCAAAAGCCGACTGCCTCACGCCCAATGAGATAAAAAAGCTCAAAGACAGAGTGAGTCCCATGACTGCATCTCCACAGTAAATTCAGTATGTTTTACTGTATACAGATTGTTCACTGTAACCATTAATCGGATGTATCTTTAGATACGAGAGGAAATAGACAAGTTTGGGATCAAAGTGTACCAGTTCCCCGAATGTGACTCAGATGAGGATGAAGAGTTCAAACAACTTGACAAAGAGCTGAAGGTGAGTCAGTCAGAGACCTATAACTGGTTCACTATTAAGTGAAGTCACTGTAACTTTGGCCACAGATTTAGGTCTTTTCACTCCTCTGGGGTGCAGGAAAACATATTTTCTCAATCAGGGTCCTAACCAGGATCAAGAGAACACACCCTCGCTCTGAAAATACTGACAAGACACCAAAATAAATAAAAAAAATTTGGTCATATTTTCTTTTAAGTTTTATTTCCCAACATACAGGTCTAAATGCTGTTATAAAGTCAACATTTCACTTCCAAGAATACAATTCTGTTGTGGTAATAGTACATTTCTTTATTTGGTTAGCTAAAGAGTTGTTACAAATAAATATATTCAGTCTAAAAATACTGAAAATAGCTGATTAAACACACTTCTGCTGGTGGCTAAAACCTTACTGTTCTCAATGGAAGCTACAGCCCTGTCCTCACTTACCTCCTTGCGGGATGTCCAACTGTCCAGATAATATCAGTTTTATGGTTTTTGAGGGGTCTGCCTTAATCTTCACTTACAGTGGAAGTGAATAAAGTTTAGTATTTGGTCCACAAAGCGATGAAACATCCCATTTGAGAGACCTAACAGCAACAAATCTGTCCAGAAACAGTTTTCACAGGAATTACTTTGTAACAACAGGAGAGGTCTGTGGACTGAGTTTTGGAAAAAAGACACTGCTTTTTAAAAGAGATTTTTTTTTGTGTGCTGCAAACACCACAAACAAAGAGAAATCTCAAGACACATACCTCATAACCTGGGCCGGGGGCACATAAAACTAAAACTATCTGCATGGCTAGAGCACACATTTTGACTTGTCAAACAGATGTGACAAGTGACAATATTGTCGCTGTGTTGCATTGTGATAATTGTAGCAACGGAGCCATTGTTAATGTTGTGACATGAATCCACTGATCAGCTGGGAAAATATGTGCAAGCAAAATAAACAATAAACTTTTTTTACATGTCTCAACAATTACAGTCACGCCTTTCTGAAGACGCTCAGTAGGCTTTTGTGAATGTGTATAACTCTGTGAATAGGAACAAGGGCACAGCTTGCTCAGTCAGCTCTGGCTGAATAGATCAGGGTAAGAACAACAAACCCACCCTCATGTCTCTGTGTGCAGGAGTGCACCCCGTTCGCTGTGATCGGCAGTAACACAGTGGTGGAGGCTCGAGGGCAGAGAGTGAGAGGGAGACTGTACCCCTGGGGAATTGTTGAAGGTTTGTTTGTATGTTCACGTATTGTGCAGCTGTCATCAGCCTGCATCACAGTTTGAGTGGCATAACTTTTTAGAGATTATTCAATGATTTTGAGTATTTCTTTTTTCAGTGGAGAACCAGTCGCACTGTGACTTTGTGAAATTGAGGAACATGCTGATTCGTTCACACATGCACGACCTCAAAGACGTGACCTGCGACGTTCACTACGAAAACTACAGAGCGCAGTGCATCCAGGAGATGACCAGGTATGTGGAGACGTGAGAGAGAGGAGGTTTTATAAACATCTCAGATTACTGATGTTTACACATTTCAGTACAGTTTTGTCAGCTTCACTTTTTCTTCTTCTTCTTCTTCTTCTTCTTCTTCTTCTTCTTCTTC
>NC_045737.1:20872766-20873465 GCF_008692095.1 Etheostoma spectabile | reverse complement strand
TCTTCTTCTTCTTCTTCTTCTTCTTCTTCTTCTTCCTCCTCCTCCCAGTAAACTGGCTCAGGACAATCGTATGGAGAGTCCCATCCCCATCCTGCCGCTGTCCACCCCGGATGCTGAGACCGAGAAACTAATCAAAATGAAAGACGAAGAGGTATGAAGCATTTTTTTGCTTTTTGATGTTTTGATTTGTGTGAAGATTTCCTGTTTTTCATGAATGTATCCCAGATGAGGTACAAGTCTCACAGGTGGGGTAAGATGATTTCCCTGTCTCAGTACAAGATGGCCGCTAACTTAACCGTGAAATGATTGCATGAAACTCCTTCTCGACTGAGGGAATATTTTTATGTAACTTGAAAGCTATTTAAAGATCCAACTAGTAACATTTTATTTGACTAAAAGGTTGTTACTTGAAATTAATGACTTAAGTTCATTAAACTTATTTTCTCTAAAGCCATATAACCTCATCATTTTAATTAGAACCAATAATAAGTAAACTATTTAGTGGTACTTCAATTACTTCACATTCAACTCATTTTATAGTGTTTTACTATTATTCTTTTATAAAAACGAAAAAATAATATGCATGAATAATTATATCTAAAAAACACTTTCATATATTCACATATTGTTGTCACTACTACAAATACATGTACATATACAATTCAATTACATTTTATTTATAGTATCAAATCATAACAA
>NC_045737.1:20778362-20872756 GCF_008692095.1 Etheostoma spectabile | reverse complement strand
CAAGACACTTTACAGATAGAGTAGGTCTAGACCACACTCTAGGATTTACAAAGACTCAACAATTCTAGTAATTGCCCCAAGAGCAAGCATTTGGTGTAACAGTGGTGAGGAAAAACGTCTTTATAGGCAGAAACCTCAGACAGACCCAGGCTCTTGGTGGGCAGACATCTGCCGGTGCCGGTTGGGGGTATGATGAACAGTGGCATTTATTGTAACAATAAAGATAATTTAATTATGAGAAATAATAGTTGTAACAGTTCAAGGCGTAGCAGGGCACAGCAGGGCATGGTAGGGCGTACAGAACTGATTAGCGTGGCTAAAATACAATATGCAAATACTGCTACAAAATACATATTTTGCAATACCAGTAAGAACATCTACTAACAATGAACAGCCTGGCTAGGCAAATACTTGTGAATTCACATACAACTATTATCAAAGTAGTGTTCAATGTTAAAAAAAACAATAAAAGAGACACTGTCAGTCATTAACCTGAACAACTCAAAACAAGTACACAATCTGAAATGTCAACAACATCAAAGTCAGTCTTGTGCATGTTTTTTACAGTACACATACACACAATAACTCTATATATACTGTATATCAAAAAGTTTCTCTATTTCAAAGTACATTGTTCTTTACTTAACAGATTCTGATATGTCTTTGGAGTTACTTAGTGTATATAATATATATAATAATAAATATAATAAATATAATTTGGGACTAAAATTCAACCTTTCATCAATAAAATCCTGACTGAAATTATGTACTTAGTGCCAGTATTTCTGATTTATTGGTCGGCCCCCACAATGTGTGCACAGATCCACAGAAGTGATCATTATCTTTAAGCCAGTCTGTATGATTTTTAAACGATTTTAGAATGAAACACACACTGGCATTAGATTCAGGATTTATTTATGAGTTTAACCAAACATCCTCTCTGTCTGCAGCTGAAGAGGATGCAGGAGATGCTGAATAAGATGCAACAGCAGATGCACGACAAAGACTAGTCTCCCGGAGCAGAGCTGGGCTGCAGCGCCACCTGCTGTTTCTCCCCCGACCGACAGTGAGACCTTCAGTCATTGAACATGGATATCACGTGTTAGTGGCAAATCTGGCTGTACATTTATCCTCAGTTTGGTGCTTTGTATAGTTTGTCTGCCTGGACGGTTGTTTGTCAGAGCATTTTGTCTCTGAAATTATCCGTTTGCCCAATTTGAGCCCCTCGCTGTGGTTTAACAGTCTTAACATATATAATATAAATGCGTAATTTAAATTACTACTCAGTGTGTCTAATTTATAAATGCAATGCTAAACTTTTGGGATATTTTGTCAGGGTATGATGTGTATAAGATGTTTTGTAAAGAAATTTAGTTTGTTGGTAATGTTAAGATTTGATGGATATTGTTTTTTTATTGTGTGTTTGTGAGTTTGTGTTTGGGTGCGTGAGTGTTTGTATTTCATGACAGTTCCTCCAATTATCCGTCCATAAAACTCCATTTTATCCACACTGACTTTACTTTTTTCTATCCAACTTTTGCTCTCATTAATTTGCTCTTTGATCCTCATAAATACCTTCATGTGATATTCTTTTCCCATACTGTATGGCAAGTCAAATATTTTCTCCCAACAATTTTATATTTGCTGGGAGAAAACTAACTGTGAATGGCGATCCTTTGACATAATGCGTGGGTCGGTGCAGTGGCAGGGTGCATGTGCAGGGTGCATGTGCAAGCATGCTGCCATCATATACGCTAAATGCTGTGGGCCTATTTTTACTGCTTTATAGCTGATGCCCTCTGCTTGTATTAAATACATCATGACCTACAGTATGCTTTGTTGGTGAAAATAGATCAATAATGAGGAGCGGATACTGTGTCTATGCTTCTGTTTTATATGTCTCTTTGGAAGTAAGGTGTGTGTGTGTGTGTGTGTGTGTGTGTGTGTGTGTGTGTGTGTGTGTGTGTGTGTGTGTGTGTGTGTGTGTGTGTGTGTGTGTGTCCTGAGGAACATTCAATTTTGCCTGAAAGCTGAGCTCAGCCTGTGCCCCATTTATAAAAGTGTGACAAATAAACTTGTTTTTTGTCGCTCAGCATCATTTCTCTGAATATTACAGAGTTGTACATTAAGGTCCAGTGAGCACGGCTTTGACTTCCTCCGTCACTTCCGCCTGTCACTCTCAACGGCAGCGCTCAGAGCTGGAGCTGCTGCAGGAAAACATTATCTGCTGATTCCTGTTTATCTCTTGCAGCCATTCTTCCTCTGCCCTGCACACAGCGTCTTCTCCCTGCCAGTCAGAACAGACACAAGCCGACATATCATTTCTTTTTTCTTTATTTCAACTTTATTCAGAAGAATCTCCATAAATTTAGACTTGTACTAAACTCTGAGAAAACCAAAATGATGTTCTTTTCTACATCAAGGAACACGGACGATGCTTGTCAGATTGTAACACTAGAGGAGAAAATAATTGAACGAGCATCAGTCAACAAATATCTTGGTTTCTTCCTAGAAGAAAGTTTGTCCTTTAAGCAGCATATAGAGTGTTTAACAAAAAAACTTAGAGTAAAGGTGGCTTTCTATTATAGAAACAAAGGCTGTTTCTCTTTTAGTGCAAGAAAAACACTTATACAAGCAAGATTTCTGTCAATGCTGGATTATGGTGATATATACATGCAAGCACATCAATCTTCTCTGAAAATGCTGGACTCAGCATACCATGCAGCACTAAGATTTGTAACTAATTCTAGTTATCGTACTCATCTCTGGAGCTTGTATGAGAGCATTATTTGGCCTTCTTTGCACAATCGCAGGTTGGAGCATTGGCGTATTTTTCATTTCAAGGCCATACTGTGTAAACTGCCTTCTTACTTATGTTCTCTCCTGACTCCTAAAGTCCCCACCAGGACTTAGATCATGTGGGCAACTCATCTATGACATTCACTGAACTTCGGTTAAAGTGCCTTTAAAGTTTTTGCACCCTCATCCTGGTATAAATTGCAGAGTCATTTTAAATTATACTACCTACCAACAATGAGACAGTTTACAATTAGGTCAACGGACTACTTGAGTACTAAATGCACATGTGCTGTTACTAATCGCTGCTGGTGATTATGTTGAGATGATGTTAACTGTCTTTTTCTGTTTAATGGAACTATTACACTGCTGTCTTGGCCAAGACTCCCTTGAAAAAGAGATTCTGAATCTCAATGGGATTATTTCCTGGTAAAATAAAGGTTAATACTGTATGTAACATTCATTGGTGGAATGAGCACTCACATCTTTTACTTAGTAAAACTAGTAATACCACAGTGTAGAAATACACTGTTACTAGTAAAAGTCCTGCATTCAAAATCTTACTTAAGTAAAAGTACAAAAGCATCAAAACCGTCAGAATATAATATAATATATATATATATAAAAGTATATATATTTTGTAAGCATAATAATTGTACACTGTCTTTATTTTACTTTTAGTTAGTAAGCAATTCTTTCCAGAGAACTTCCTACTGTAGAAATGTATTAGATGTGAAGTATCCCTAAGATAAAGAGTCACTGAGATACTTCATGTCCTGTTATACATCCGTGCTCGTGCGTGTGTGTGTCATATTTGTAAGTGGTCTTTATCAGTGGCGGCCAGCTGGTAGTCACACACACACTCGGGCCCCTCAGAGAAAAGAAACACACGTCTTCTCCTAAAGACACGCTGCACTGAAGGTAAATGACTTTCCTCAGACCCTATTAAAACCTTTTTGTTCTGCAGCTCTTTTTAACATTAATTACATTTAGATATGGATTCCTGACCCATTGCTCAGTTTCTTGCTCCCAAAATATCAAAGCAATTAGAAAGGTATCAAGTTGGTGTGTGAAGTTCAGTTTGGCAGAAGTACTGTGTTTTTAAAAGCTTAAAAGAAGCTTGTAAAAGATACATTTCAAACTTGTTTTATTGTTTTAGTATCAAACTAGCAGACATGATGGAAAGGAGTCAGTGCACTGGATAGCAACATTCTGAAATGCATTACTAATACTGTGTTTTGAACATGTAACATAACGGCTACAGGAACGGCACTAACATGTTCCGAACTGTTTTAGATTACTCAGTACATCACATGTATAGTACTACATATTCAATTGTTTTTATGAAATTCACCATACATAGGCATCTTATCATATATCATATACAAAGTACCAAAAGTGCACACTCCAACAACACTTCAAAGTGCATCAAATTAAAAACTTAAGTTGCATAAAGATGGTAATTGCAGCACTCTCGTTAGATTGCATTTATTTTTATTTTCTAAACAACTCTTGAAAATAAATAATTCATTCAACACAGTTTTCTCTTTTCTTTTCTTTTCTTCTCTTTTCTTTCTTTTTCTTCTTTTTTCTCCTCTCCTCTCCTCTCAAATCAGTGATTGGTAAACATGAAGGAGCTTCTGTTGCTGTGTCTGCTCCCCTTGTTTGGAGCTCAAAGGTCATCAGCATGCCCCCACCTTTGCTCCTGTCATGGCAGTCAGGTGGACTGCAGCAGCAGGTCTCTCACCTCCTCCTCGCTGCCCACCAGTTTCCCTGCAGGAACCACCGCCCTCCTTCTCCACAACAACCGGCTGACGAGCCTCCCCAATGGGCTCCTGGATGACTTGACCTCTCTCCGCTCTGTCTCCCTTCATGGTAACCACTGGGATTGTGACTGTGGCATCCTCTACCTGCGAGCCTGGCTACTACGTCAGCCAACCACTGTCACATCCCACCTGGGTGTCAACTGCAGCTTTCCTCCTGACCTGAGAGGGCGGCTGGTGGTGTATTTAACAGAGAAGGAGGTCCTTGATACCTGCCATTACTGGTACTGTGACTTGGCTCTGGCCTCGCAGGTGTGTCTGTTTGTGTTTGTTGCGGTGCAGGCAGCTCTGCTGGTGGCTCTCATCGTATTCCTGAGGAGGTTTGAGAGGCTGTCCAAAGAGGCCAGGAGAACCACAGAGGAGAGCTTCACAGCAGGGGAGAGTGTGAGGGAGAATGAATACACTCATTTGAAGGAAAGCAGCATCTGAGATGGAGCTGTAATGCTTTGTTATTTTTTGACGCAAAAGAAGAAAAAGAAGAGCAGCTGTTATTTGCACATTGGAGAGAAAAGGCCTCTCACATGCTTTTATGTTTCAGACTATACCATAAATGTTAATTGTAATGCACAATCAGGTAAACTTTTTAAGGAAAACCCTGAATAAATGAGTAGAGAAAGAACAAATGCAGATGCTTACAAACAGGGAACCAATGGAAAGGGTTGAGAAGTATGTAAACAATAATGTGTCAAATGGTACAAACTGAGCACCTATGGGAGATTTGTAATGGTCACCTCACTAAGACTGTTAATGTTTTTTTTTTCTTTTTATTTGTCAGCCATTTATTTAACACATAGAATAAATCAAATGAAAATATAGATAAAACGTAACTAGAGCATGTCCTATATTGGACTTTTGAAACTGATGCAAATGTAGTTATTTGAGAGTAAAATTTCCAGTAACAATACGCTGAATGATATTAATTGTAATAACATTACCACTTTTGATAAAAAATCAGTTCAATGTGGTTATAAAACAAATGTGACCCAAAATATGTACTGAGCTATTGGAAAATTATCTTGCCAGTGCTGTATTGTGTAAAACTTTCTAAACTTCTATGAACGTATCACTTTGTTACTTGTCAGTTGATATGTTGATTTATCTATTATCACATCAGTTGAGAATATTGAAAATTGTTTGGCCTGCACTGCACATTTGTACTCATTACACTTACTCACAATAACCTCTTTTTATGGACGATAGTATGATCACATGAAGAAACGTCAAATTTCTATGTAAGGTTGACAACACAGATCCTTAAATCAAACTTATATGTTCTATTTTCAATGGCTCGTGTGGTTGAAAACTAATAAATAAAAATTTGTTTTAGCACCTTGACATGTTTTATTTGTAATTGTGAGCAATCAAAAATAATCTTGACTGAATATTGAATGAGAATGAATGGTTATGTCTGAAGTACTTATGCTGATAGGGTGTTTTCATGTGTGATGTCTAGCATTGGATATGTTTGTCTAATTGCATCATATTTTAATGTTTATTTTAGATGTAGTAATTTGCCTTTTATAATTTTTTTTTAAAGTAAACATTTCTTAATCAGATAAAAATATTAGTGTTTGTCCCACATACAATTTTAGACATTTGTTTTTTCGGAACTTTACTCTGATCTTAAAAACACTGACCAAATGTTACAGATGAAATTAAAAAAATTGTATGGCGAAGTTGTGCATTTCTTTTCTTTTTTTCTACTAAAATTCTTGTATTAGGCTTATGGATGAAATTTAAAAAATAACTAATGAAAAGATGATCCTTTTTTACAAGTGAGTTGATATTTCAGTCTAACTTTAATTATTTATTTCAACAGACACACTTTACCGGGTATATTGATCTTTTTAACAACTTACAAAACACATTTGTTTATAGATAATTATCAACAAACAACACAACGTGTATAAAATACCAAATACTAGTTGGTAGGTATTGGGGAATATGTTTTCTCATGCGTCTTTGTAGCGGAACCTTTCTGTGGAGATAGCGTTCAGCGCCGGACAGATTTAACTGATGAGCCCTCGTATGTTTACACGTGAGGTTTTTGCATGGGCTCTAGTTTGCAACTTAAATGGTTTAAATCTCACATGCCGTTCTTTTACCAATTAAAATAAAAGGTTTGTATTTTATTGTATTCATAAAGATGTAGTTTGTTGTGTAAATGACGTTTTTTTTTTTTTACCGGAGTGTTTGATCTACTGTTAGCTAGTTAGCGCTTGTTACGTTTGGCTGTTTCGTGGTGCCTAACGTTACAAGTTATCAGATGGTGGTTTTGAATACATTGTTTGTTGTTTATTAATTTCCAGACCTCAGTTCAAAATGGGAAAACAAAGGAAGAAACACAACTGGAAGGGAAGACAGCAAAGTGACACCCAACAACCATCGGAGGAAGAGAAGTCAAACGTTGTTGTGGAACTTCAAGGTAAAAAAAATGGGATCCATTAACTGGTGAAAGGATTTGGTCCATATTGCCTCTTACATCCCTTGTCTGTTTGGGTTGTAACACTTGTTTTCATCAGATGGGGCCAGGCTAAAAGGTGTAGACCAGAGCAACGCTTTGGTCCTCCCAGCCAACAAAGCCAAGAAGAAGAAAGCCTCAGTGACACCTGTCTCCACCAAAAAGCCCCTCACCAAGAAGCAGAGGAAAGAGCTGCAGAAGGTCCTGGAGCGCAAAGAAAAGAAAGCTCAGGTGAGACACAGTTGGATGCCGGTTCACACAAAGCTGTGAAGCTTTAAGAAGAAAACAATCTGTTTATCATTTTCTAAGATGTTATTATAACATCTTAGAAAATGATAAAAAGCTTATGATGATATCATATATCATCATAAGCTTTATTGCCAGACTCAAGGGGCATTCAGAAGACACACACGTGACATAAAACATACATTAAAAAAGACAACGATAAACATATACTAAGAAATCAAAAATAAAAAGATACCACAATACTGCTTTTCTATAAAAGACACTTATTCCAGTGTTTCCATAGTGATGATTGGTACCATATGGCACTAAACCTAGGATTTGCCAGCAGCATAACAATACTGTTCTGGGAGAAGTTCAGGTGACAAATTAATTTGTAGCCTCGTCATTAATGCCTGGAAGGTCCTGACCCCTGCATTACAAAACAGGTCACTGGCACTAGAGCACCAGGGTTTGTTGAGCAGTGTTCTCATACAGTCATAAGCAACCTTAAGCTTCTGTATGCTTGACTTTTTAAACTTAATCCATAGGGGAGCAGTATACAAATATATAGACTTTATGATTACAAATGCCAATTTAGGGTTCAATAAAGGTTTATTTTTCTATTATCAAAAACAGCTGAGAGATTAATTGAAAATCAAAAATTTAAATTCGTTAAAGCTGTAGTCTTGAGCATTATTAAATATACATATATCTGGATTTAATGGTAAAATAGTGCCTAAAATACCACGTCTTTTGAAATCTGCTAAAAGATACCCAGACTTTAATCAGTTCCTAATTTACATGAACATTTTTACACTTTTAAACACTTTATTTAGAGGTTTTTGTGCCGCTGCTTGTGATAATACATTATTTAACTTTGGTTTCTTTTGTTAAATGCAAAAAACAGTTTATTTTGAAACATGGTTTTTTTATGATATGTTGACGTAAGATGTTCTTTTGGGGCATTTTTATGTTTTTTTATTACAGTAGAGCGATGACCGTAAATGAGGGAGAGAGAAAAATGAAGACATTGGTAAAAAAGTAGTTATTTTGGTATCACTTCTGACACTCAAGTGTTAAAAACGCTAAAACTGAAATTTAATTATATGACACCTAGCCCTAGACTCAGAATTTAACCAATTAATTCCTATTGGTTATTCACAGTAACTCTTCTTGCATAGGATCATTAGGTATACTGGATATAAACATTTAGTAACCCACTCACCTGTCCTGCTGTCTATCCCGTCCAGAGAGCAGACATCCTGACCAAACTAGCTGAGGTGCAGCTTCCAGAGTCTGAACTGAAGCTGCTGTACACCACATCCAAACTCGGAACAGGAGAAAAACTTTATCAGACCCCACAGTAAGTGCTCATATGCAACATACAAGCTAAGAAAAGCAAGTGTGTGTGTGTATGTATGTATGTATGTATGTATGTTTGTGTATATGTATATTTGGAGTCAGTGGTCTTAATATGTTTGGGTTATTTTTAGTTTACCAGAGGAATTAACAGATGGAGACTCAGGAGCAAAGATCAGCAGTGTCAGTGGAGCAAACAGAAAAAGAAAATGGAAAGAGGAAGAGGATGAAGATGAGGAACAAAAGGCAGAAGAAAGCAGTGATCTGGACACCTCTTCTGATGAGGAGGAAGAGGATCAAGAAGAAGTTGATGGGACCACAGAGAAAGAAGACAAACAGGAGGTGAAGAAAGATCAACACAAAACGGAACAAAATGGACAGAGTGAGAAGATTTCAGATCAAGGGAAAGTCGAAAACAAGACACCGTCACAACCGGCTGTCTTCATTCCTGTTGACAGATCACCAGAAATTCAGGTTTGTGAAAACTATAGGTGTTCGATTCAGACAGAGGTGTTTTTTGTGAGCTTGCTTTAAGCGTATTTCAATCTGTTGCTGCAGGAGGCTCGTCTGAAGCTGCCCGTGCTAGCAGAGGAGCAGGTCATCATGGAGGCAGTGAGAGAAAATCCATGTGTCGTAATCTGTGGTGAGACAGGAAGTGGAAAGACCACTCAAGTGCCTCAGTTCCTGTATGAAGCCGGCTATGCCAGGTAGGTCATCCTCACTTTGCTGATATTTACTTGAAGAAAAATGGCTTACGTGTGGATGTGGATATATGTGGTTACTGCTGTCTTCTTCGTTCTGATTTCCTTCAGTGGCAGTGAAATAATAGGAATCACAGAGCCAAGAAGAGTGGCAGCTGTCAGCATGTCCCACAGAGTGGCCAAAGAGATGAACCTGTCCACACGGTAACATTTAAAGAATTTCACATTAACTAATTTCAAATCCACAAACCTCCACAGACAGAGTGTAAATACTGCCTTGTGACAAGCTTGGGAAGTAAAATTATGCCAATAATGGAGACATTTTGTAAACTATATTGTACATGTTTGTGCGTCTGCGTTTAGGGTGGTGTCGTACCAGATTCGATACGAAGGGAACGTGACCAGCGATACTAAGATCAAGTTCATGACAGATGGTGTTCTACTGAAGGAGATTCAGAAGGTATAATTGTTACTTCATTTAATAAAATATAATAAACATGACATACTTTGGCCTAATGATAGTTCTGATTTCAACTTTTACCATGGAGCTAAGCAGTGGAGAAACATCCAGTTCACTACTGCTTTCCTTTGTGATTACTGAGAGACAGACAGACATCAGCAGGGAGAGTGTTGAATGTGTGATAACGTTTTATGTTTAGTCTGTCTATGTAAGAGGAACAGGATCTTTTAAAAAAGTAAATTATTTGCATACATTTTTTCAATTTCAGCTGAAAACTATTTTTTTAAGATTCCTATGAGTGCTCGTATTGTTCCTCACTAATAAAAAATGTTTGTGACAAAGAAATCATGCTCATATAGTTGTACTACCATATTTATAGTCTGCTTTAATCTTTTGAAGGATGATGTGAGGGATTAAACACCCTCATATGAGGATGGTGAGACGCATAATTTGAAGTCTAAGTCTTTCACCATGAGGTTGTTATCATTACATTAAATTACATGTCATTTAGCTAATGCTTTTATCCAAAGCGTCTTATAATCGCTATATATGTCAGAGGCCACACGCCTCTGGAGCAACTAGTGGTTCAGTGTCTTGCTCAGTGACACATTGGTTGATATATTGCAGTGGGACTCAAACCCAGATCTCCCACACCAAAGCCATGTGTCATATCCACTGTGCCATCACCACCGAATTTACATGGTGTAATAATTAATATTAAATAATTTCCTTTAGTTACCTTAATATTTCTGCAATTTATTCAGTGCTTCTGTCTTATCTCATAGGATTTCCTGATCCGGAGATACAGTGTGATAATCATAGATGAGGCGCATGAAAGGAGTGTGTACACAGACATCCTCATTGGACTGTTATCTCGGATCGTGCCGCTCAGAAACAAGGTAAGAGACTGCTCTTCTTGTTTTTGGTGTAAAAACTTTGAATTTTTAAATCCTGATTTACAGAGCACATGCATGATATTATCTAATCTCTTTTTTCATTACCATGCTCCCACTCTTCACGTCTCTGCAGAAAGGTATGCCAATGAAGCTGCTGGTCATGTCGGCTACTCTTCGAGTGGAGGACTTCACAGACAACATAAAGCTTTTTCGGACGCCACCACCCGTCATCAAAGTGGACGCTCGCCAGTTCCCAGTCACTATACATTTCAACAAACGCACCCCAATGGAGGATTACACTGGAGAAGTTTTCCACAAAATCTGCAAGATCCACCGGATGCTGCCTCCAGGTGCACGTTCACACGACCCATTTCTCTGATTTTGTACTTTGTGGATTTGTTTACTACAAAACTAAATTGACCTAGACAATTAAAGTCAAAGATAATAACAACCCAACGCAACTTTTTACGGTCAGTTTGGGCTATTACATGACATAAAGATGGACTTTTATTAAGTCAGGAAAATGCGGGGGAAATGGTTAAATACTTTTAATTCACACAGATTCAAGGAGACGTTTTTGCATCTGTTAAGATATTGTGGTGGAATGCATTAAGAATTGCATGTTAATGTTTAACCGTGTAGTTTTGAGTTAGTTTTTAACTGAATATTCATACAGAGTGATTTGCAGTAAGTAAGCAGGACAAACCGCAGTTGATGGAGTTTAACTTTCTTGCTCACACACACACACACACACACACACACACACACACACACACACACACACACACACACACACACACACACACACACACACACACACACACACACACACACACACACACACAACCAGCAACCTGATGCCACTCCTCTGTCCTTCAGGTGGTATCCTGGTGTTTCTGACCGGTCAGGCAGAGGTTCACAATCTGTGTCGAAAACTGAGAAAAGCTTTCCCCTACAGAAAGGGTAACACAACCACTGGTGAGTCTAACACACACGTTTCCCCTCCCTCACACTCTGGCACATCTCTGTGTTTGTATATTTATATGTTTTGTGTTCAGGTGAAGACGAGGACAATGAGACCTCAGAGACGATGAGGAAGTTCAAGAAGGCCAAACAGAAGAAGACTGTCGTAAGTCCACTTTTAGTAAAGTGCCCTTAAAAGCTTCTGTAACTTAACTTTCTGTGTTTGTGTTTTGAAATATAGTTAAAGCCAACAACAACCTTGGCAGATATTTATTATGTTCATATTTTAAAAGCGTTATCTCTGTCTCCAGTCTCTTCCCCGAATCGACCTGGATAACTATTCCACCCTCCCGGTGGATGAAGGGGACGAGGACAGAGAGGCAGGAATCGGAGACGAGGAGGATGAAGGCTCTGACCTGGATATTGGAGACGATCCCGCCAGTATAGGCAAGCTACTCCAAATAAATGATAAAAAAATAGTTCTTTAACTCAAGTTGAATGGATTTCAGATAAGTGCTTTTACTAATTCTACCTTGTTTTGTTTTTTGCAGAGGAGAAAGCTGACCCCTCTATTCCTCTCTATGTTCTCCCTCTGTACTCTCTGTTGGCCCCAGAGCAGCAGGCTAAGGTGGGATATATATATATATATGTGTGTGTAGCAACTGGGCTAGAAAAAGGGAATGTCTTGAAAAGGTGGCCATGGTGTAGATGTGGGTCCATTTTATTACATGATATATTTCAGATTTTTGCTGTTCCCCCAATTGGTTCTAATTTGCAGCCAAAAGCTCATTGAGTTGTTAATCAAGAGGAAGCAGTTCAGGTATTTGATTTTTTTGTAACAACTTCACAAGTCTGCAAACCAATTAAGTGAAGTAACTGTTAAATCCATCATGAAACAGGATTTTGAGACTATTAAACAAATATATAAGACAGGCAGTCTCACAGAGGAATTAAAGGTACACTATTTTCCAGAAAATAACACAATGTGATCGAAAAATACAGATGGGTACATTGGCATTAGGTGTCTTTAAGGTTTAAGTTGTGGTGTGAAAGAGTGATTTTATCATGTAACTACCATTACTACTGTAGTTTTAGACAATAGCTGAGTTTGAGTCCATATAATGCAGTACAATACAGTAATATAACGTTTACTATGATACTATGAAGGTGTGTGTTGGTGTCTCATGGCTGCAGGTGTTCAGGCCATCTCCACCTGGAACTCGTGCATGTGTGGTAGCCACCAACGTGGCCGAGACGTCTCTGACCATCCCCGGGATCAAGTACGTGGTCGACTGCGGTCGAGTTAAGAAACGTTTCTACGACAGAGTAACCGGAGTGTCGTCCTTCAGGGTCACATGGACTTCACAGGCCTCAGCCAATCAGAGGGCAGGTAGAGCGGGACGAACAGAGCCGGGACACTGCTATAGGTCAGGACTTTTAAACTTTGATGTGTCATCACATGGATGTTTTCTGTACTTGAGGCTTCACAAATGTTTCTATGATGTTTCTGCAGGTTGTACTCGTCTGCAGTATTTGGAGACTTCAGTTTGTTCTCAGAGGCAGAGATCACTCGCCGGCCCGTGGAAGACCTGGTTTTACAGATGAAGGATCTCAACATAGATAAGGTCAGTAAAAAGTGAACAACTCAAACTTACCAGCAGGCTTCTGAGTGAAACCCTGCATCCCTCCAAACAAAATAAACTCTTCATATTTTCTGTTTGTGCAGGTGGTCAATTTTCCCTTTCCAACATCTCCTTCTGCCGAGGCGCTTGTTGCAGCAGAGCAGTTATTAGTCTCGTTGGGAGCTCTGAAAGAGCCGCCTCGAACCGGAAGGTAACTGCCTGTTGATGGGTGTGCCTGTCTTTACCTGCCTTGACCAATACAGCTATTTATTAGAACAGTTTTGGTATTGTTAATGGATATTTGTTTCTGCTTACACTCAGATTTTTACAAGGAAGTTTTAAAGATTAAAGGGGCATCAATGAAAAAGGGGTTATTTTAATACAAAGTTATTTGAGAGCATATTCAGTTAATAAATAGCACTCACTAAGATGTTCTTCCCTTTTATGTGGGCATTTAAGAGAATAACACAGCCTTTTATATTCATATTTTCATTTAAAATTTTTATTTTACCCAGATTACCCCTGATTAGACAAATTGAGCTAATTATTAGTCATCATGTCTCATGAAGGGTTTATTTATTTAATTTTTAATAAGGGTGAAAGAGATGGAGCAAGCGAGGTTGAGCTGTCCCATCACTCCCCTGGGCAGAGCGATGGCTTCGTTCCCTGTGGCTCCGCGTTACGCTAAAATGTTAGCTCTCGGTAGGCAGCAGGATTGCCTGCCTTACGTCATTGCTGTGGTAGCAGCCATGACAGTTCGGGAGATCTTCGAAGACCTTGACAGGTGAGGACACATGTTTGCTCTTATGGGGCGTCTCTAGCGGAAAGGATGGTTTTGTCAAAGTGTCTGTGGGCAAGATACTGAACCCCAAATTGCTCCTGTTGGCTATGCCATTAGTGTTTGAATGTGTGTGAATGTTTATCTGATGAGCAGGTGGCACCTTGTATGGTAGTCTTGGCCACCAGTGTATGAATCTGAATGGGGAGAGGGATGCCTGTAGTGTTGAGCACTTTCAGTGGTCCATTTTCCATTTACCTTAAGATCTGTTCATAAATGTGTTTTTTATAGAACATGTTTTTTTTTTCCTTAACCCATTTTTGTGTCTCCTTAGACCTGCCCGTAGTGAAGATGAGAGCTCCAAACTCACCCAGCGTCGAGCTCGGCTGACTCAAATGAGGAGGTTGTGGGCTGGGCAAGGAGCATCGCTCCTGCTGGGGGACCTCATGGTCATGCTGGGTAAAGTCACGTTTTTTTTAAGGTTCTATATTGGACAGTTTGACTGTTGACATTTATAAAGTCCCCAAGACATGTCTTAAAAAGAACCACATTTTCTTTCAGGTTTTAAAAAAGCAGGATTTGACTTAAAGGTGCAATATGTGATACTGACAGCTAGTGGTTAAATTGTTACTGCAGTACAAATTCAAAGTACTAGAGCGATCTGTCTCCCCGCCCCCTCGTCCCCAGATTCGAAACTCATGTTGTGTGCCAGGCTGAGACCGGAGCATCCAACAATGTTGCTAAACGCTTGTCTCACATAGCCAGACATTACTCTACAGCACAGCTAAAAATACCACTACCTTGCCGTCCTTTTCCACCCGAGTGAAATACACATATTCGCTTTAGAATTACGGCATCACTTGTTAAATACTGCAAAATCACGGTCCTCTTGTCTGGATTTACAGCCCCCCTTCTTGGTTACAAATAATTCACCGTGGTTGGTTACTGTTGCTGAACTAGATTGATTGATTGATTTTTATTGATCCCAAAAAAATGGGAAATTCCGGTGTTGCAGCAGCAAAATAGACACACAGCACACCTACAGAATATACATGAAATAACAGGATACAATATAAGAACAAATTAAAAATATATACAAGTTGGGGATAGAAGTAAATGAATAAAAACGTACAACGGTTTAACCATTATTGATTAAGCTGTAGATAACGTAAATATTGTGTGTAAATATACTACATGTTGTAAACAGTGGTGGCCTGCTTGCCTGGTCCTCCGGTAACATTAGCAGTTAGCAGGGTTAGCATGGCGGCGTTAGCCAGGACGGGGTCACTTTACTGGCTGTGTCTCAGTTGTTTTTGCGAGTAATCAACTCGGGTACTCTAGCTATATAATACAATGTGAGTAGCTACACAAATGTTGAAATTATGTTAAATGCCTGTCCCTAGTATCTGTAATAAATAAGCCTGAAGCTAATGCTTCCCTGTTCAGGAGGAAATTAGCCAGCTTGGCGTCCTTTTTGGGACATTTCCAATATTTACCCTGGGTTTGTTACGTCTCTGGTCTGCTGTTAGAAACATGCTGCTTTTTAAATATCGGGTAGAGTCTATCTCTGTTGATCTTGTTTGTTTGTTTACTGCTTTCATGGCTGTACTAACGTTACAGCTGTAGCAAGCTGGGTTTACGTGTTTACAGGTAGATCTGGCAACCCAGCCTGGATGTCAAACTGGGCCGTTGATAACTACACACAGGCCAAAACACAAACAGAAGTTCCGTCACGGAACGGAAATTTCAAAAGGAGAAAATACTGGCATTAGCATTGTTGTCAGAAAAGATAGTATTTCAACTTAGCATGTTTCCTGAATATCTGATAACGCATTGGGGTTATTTTTGGATTTGTTACAGTAAATATATTACATATTGGACATTTAACATCAGAAGGCATTGGATTTGAGGGCTCTAATTGAGACTTGCTTGAGGAGTGGTCATATTCATTTCAGTTTTTATTTATTGTGTTGAATCATAACAGATGTAAGATCAACATTTCCCCCCCAGAGCATGCATTTGGTGCAACAACAGCAAGGAAAAACTTTCTTTTAACAGGCAGAAACCTCTTACCTGGCTCTTGGTGGGCAGTCATCACGGGAACAGGTTATGGTGCCATAAAATTCTACAACCACATTTTGTGACATGATGTGTTAGCAAAAAAATGTTGAAACTTTACAGAGTAAAAGGTCGAGTTTTTGAAAGATATAAAAAAAAAGAAGCATAAAATAGACATTTTTTTATTGTACAAACTGTTTGTATTAACACATTAATGGGGTTATACTATATTTCTGTAACAGGTGCTGTTGGTGCTTGTGAATTTGCTGGTTGTACTCCTAAGTTTTGCGAGGAGAACGGCCTGAGGTATAAAGCCATGGTGGAGATCAGGAGGCTCAGAGGACAACTTACCAACGCAGGTACACATACATACATATACACAGACAACTTAACACATAATGTACTGCAGAAACAACACAGAAAAGCATTTGTCTTATCTCATCCCAGTAAATGCAGTGTGTCCAGAGGTGGGACTATTTGTGAATCCCAAGATGACTCCGCCGACAGAGCACCAGGTGGTTTGCTTGCGGCAGATTGTTCTGGCCGGACTGGGAGACCATCTTGCAAGGCGTGTACAGGCAGAAGATATACTGGACCCAAAATGGAAGAATGGATACAAGGCAAGTTGGTCTGAACATTGTAATTCTAATGAAGGAGGCACTACTATAGCTCTCATTCACCTTCTCATCCTGCTGTTTTTGTTCATAGACGCCTCTTCTGGACGACCCGGTGTACATTCATCCCACCTCCGTGCTGTTCAAAACGCTGCCGGACTTCATTGTCTACCAAGAGATCATGGAGACCACCAAGATGTACATGAGAGGTAAATGAGCTTTGTGAACACCGGGAATCGATTTCCATCAGCCAATCATAACTTGGACTTTTTTGCAGGGGTGGCTTTTATAATGCACACTTTTTTTTCGAGTGACTGTCTGTGTGGATGTTATGTATTTGTATCCCTTTTCTTTGTGTGTAGCTCCTGTAAATTTTTTCAACAAGTCGAATTTCTAAACCGTCATATTTCAGGAAAATTAAGTAACTCTTGTATTGTATGAATTGAAAAGTCTAAATTTGCTGACTGATTGTCTCACCTGATGAAATGCCTTCATTTCTGTCTCTGCCAGGTGTGTCAGCAATAGAAGCAGAGTGGATTCCTGAACTTCTGCCTCAGTATTGTCATTTTGGCTCCCCTCTGGAGTCGCCATCACCATGGCTCTGTTTGTCCACCGGCACCATCAGATGTCACCGCGCAAGCACCTTCTGTAAGTTTTCGGTAGCTGAGCATTGTGGCCCTGTTTGTGCTAAAAAGGTGTCTCTGCCTGCATTTGTTAAACGGTTGTTTGTCCTGCAGTCCGTGTAGGTTGGCAGCTGCCAGCAGTGGAGATGGACTATCCAGATGACATCGAGCGTTATAAACTGTTTGCCAGGTTTCTGCTTGAGGGACAGGTACTGCAGCAAAAACTGAAAGTTATCCATCTCTGTTCAGTCTTCTTCAGTTGAAACTTGAAAAAGCTTGAACCTGACAATTCTGCAGTACTGAATCAATGTTGGAGGCCAAAATAATTCTGATATTCCTCAGTATTGGTTGCCTTGCATTGGCAAAACTATTCTTTCTAGGGTTCATATTACAGTATAATAAGCAAATATTTACATTTACACTCCATTCTGTAAATACAAAATATATAAAGCTTTATTGCAGACACAGGTCCATATTACACATGTCCATAACATACATACATTCAAACAACAGTTTACACCGCTACACCCAACCTAATAAAATTACATCAAAACCATAAATAACCATCTGTATTGGTCAAATCAATCCACAAATGTCAAAAATGAAACATATTAACTAGACTACAACTTTGGATACGTTATAGTCTGGATAAACTTTATATACTGATGTGTTTTTTTCATGTGCATTGTTCTCTGTGTGCCAGTCCAAATACATGTGCACTTAAGGTAAATTATAAGTAGGAAAAAGAATATTAAAAACCTTGAATCTGAAATTCAATCCTGGCACAAACCTAAAAGCTGGAAAAAGTATGCCAGCACCCACCAGGAACTCTCAAGTCTGTGTAGTAATGTTGGCTTTATATGGTTTGCAGGTTTGTCCTAAACTAAAAAAACACAGCAGTTACCTTCTCTCAAACCCCTCCATCATGCAGAAATCCTGGGCAAAGTAAGTTGGTACTCTCACACACATTGATATGCCTTCTTTCAAGCATTTCTGTTTTTGTCAATCAACAAATTGATGGTTTTAAAGACGGAGTTTTCTCTTTTTTTCTTTTGTCTTTGCTGCTTTAGGCTGCAGCCCAGGACGGAGGCTTTGCTGGGAGTGCTGTTGTCAAAGAGGGTTGACTGCAGAGATGCCCTCCTCTCAGTCTGGAAAAGTGAAGATAAATGTGAGGATTTAATGTGCTTTGCATGACTTGCATGAGTTCTTGTCATTTTATTTTGTTGTGTGATTGTGTATTTTTCTCCTCTTACAGTTCTGTTGTCTGCATATTGCCAGTGGTTACCTGAAGCCATGCATCAAGAAGTAGCCAAAAGCTGGCCTCCGATATGAAGGCTCACATCAAGAAAAATAAAAAAAAGACAGAATATTTTATTACACACTTGATCAGAGAATTATCTTGATTTTTATAATGTTTTCTGAAAGTGCAACTACAAAATCGCAACACTGCCTTTTCTCAGTTTTGTATTTTAAATGCTGTTCGTGACTTATACAGTTTTCAACTAGAGCTCTAAAATGACTTAACTTATCAGTTTGCTGCTGTCAGTTGTCTGATTTGGTCTTCATAAGACTTATTAAAACTGGCTCTGATTAAGGCTGCTGTGTGATTGAGTCATTATGTTTTTAAACTGTGGTTGGTAAATATTAAAGGGAAGTTTCACTGATTGTACACATCATGAGGAGTGTTCATCATCCTGTAAACACTGACCACTCCTCAAACTGGTGGAGAAACAAACTAATGAGAAAATGGTATTGATTGAGATTGAATGTTCATTTTTAATACTCACCCCTTAGTCCATTAAATAGCTTTTCTATATAATAGCTGTAATAATATATATACACAGACTTCATATCCATGTTTTCCTTGAAGTTGAGAATGAAAGTTTAGACAGCCGTTTGATAAAACAGCTGAAAGTTCCTTAACTGCTACTAAATGGACCTGGTGGTGAGATGTGAGTTAGATTTATTCAAGATTTAATAAATAGAAGTCTAAGTCTCAGAATACAGCTTCTGTTGCCTCTTCCATTTTTACATTTTTTTAATCAAACTTTATAGCTTAGCATGATGTATTTTTATGTCCTTATGGAAAACTTAAGGGAAAGCTTTCACCTTAAAATACAGAATCGTCCATGATTTTACAGGATTTTAAAGGATCTAAAAACCATTGCAAGTAGGCTGCTGTGATTGGCAAACGTACATCGTGTCGTCATTTCCTACACTCGCCTCGTACACTTCCGGAAGAAGCGGAAGACAACAGTGAAAAGTCTCGGTCTTACTGTCTATGCTTGCATGCAACGTTTTCAAATAACAAAACAGAAACAGACATTTTGATTTGAGTTGAGTCTTTTGACAACAAAAGACCTAAACTGTCGCCATGGTGAGTAACACTCCGATTTTGTTCAACGTTGACGATACATTTATAGAACAGATCGTACTTAGAGCAGTTTAGCTTACGTTACCGAGCGAGCGGCTAACAACAACACGACCGTAGCAGAAAGCTGCCCTGTCATGATGAAATTCATGTTGAAAGTTATATACGTGGATGTAACAAACTCGCGTTAAAATGTCGAAAATGTGTGTTTTACTAATAGAACTTGGTTTATTCCACAGTTTTCCTTCCACGTATTTGACCACCCGATGTCCCGGGGGTTTCAGAACCGCTTCTCTACTCAGTACCGCTGCTACTCGGTGTCCATGCTGGCAGGTCCCAACGACCGCTCCGACGTCGAGAAAGGAGGCAAAAGTAAGCATTGTTTTCATATAAGATGTCCGTTTACCTTCGAGAGTTATACTGTAAACGTGTAGTGAATACAGAAACATCTTTGGGTCCTGAACATGTCTGTGGATCTAGGTTTGTTTACGTTTTGCCAGTTAATGCTCTTTCCCATTTCTAGATGCCTTTTATAAGCCACAATGGTGGAAGATACATTACGTTCTCAGCAGTTTCTATGTAATGCCCCAGAATAATTATTTCAAGGACTAGGCTGGTATCATAATTGTATCTTAAATGTTTTTTAACTGGAAGCAAAGGTGTTTACATGATCTCTTTTTTGTTGTTGGTCTCAACTAATAAACGGTTTCTTTTTCAGTAATCATGCCACCTTCAGCTCTCGACCAGCTCAGTAAGTCAAAGTTAAGTCAAACAGCTCTTTATCATAAAAGTCCTGTAGGAACCTTGCATGAATCTTACCTTTCTGCTCCCTTTCCTGCACAGGCAGGCTTAACATCACCTATCCAATGCTGTTCAAGCTGACCAACAAGAACTCAGACAGAATGACCCACTGTGGTGTTCTGGAGTTTGTGGCAGACGAGGGAATCTGCTACCTGCCACACTGGGTGAGAAACAGAAACAAGTTTAATGTTGGAATCCAAATGTTCTCTGCTAATTAAATTATCTTAAAGCCACTTTGTAAGTGTCCCTTGAGGCAGCGCTGGTATTTGCTGTATCTTGTTTGCTGCAGATGATGCAGAATCTCCTGCTGGAGGAAGGTGGCCTGGTCCAAGTGGAAAGTGTTAACCTTATGGTGGCCACCTACTCAAAGTTTCAGCCACAGAGCCCCGACTTCCTAGACATTACAAACCCCAAGGCAGTGTAAGAAATATCAGTTGGGAACATTAAATTGACCTTTTCCCATTTTGTTTAACGATAGTGATTTACAAAGTTAATTTATTACAGACTGGAGAATGCATTGAGAAACTTTGCCTGCTTGACAACTGGTGATGTCGTAGCTATCAACTACAATGAAAAGGTAAACTAACTCATTCAAATTGGTGTTGTATTAATATATTATTTTCTACTGATTACCACTGCTAATAGAATCGGTGTTATTGTTTCAGATATATGAGCTGCGAGTAATGGAGACCAAGCCAGATAAAGCAGTTTCCATCATCGAGTGTGATATGAACGTAAGATCCTCTACATTGTCCCAGACAACCGTGAGTTATTCTGTTGTTCTCCACTTAAAATGTGTTGTGACTTTGTTTCTCAGGTGGATTTTGATGCTCCCTTGGGTTACAAAGAGCCTGAACGACGACCTCAGCACCAGGAAGAACCAACAGTAAGGACCAAACCATGAAGGTAGCTGTACAGTTTGTGCTCTGAACAGTTTGATAAGACTAATTTCTGCACAGGAGGAAGAAGCAGATCCCCCCAGTTACGAAGACATGGACCTGGGATTCAGAGTGAGTAAATGTTTCTGTGGGTTAGAGACAAATTAATTCCCTCACCATTACTGATTACCATAATATTGGAGTTTATGTCACTTCTAACCTGTTTCTTATCCTCAGGCTTTCACTGGCTCTGGCAATCGTTTGGATGGTAAAACAAAAGGGATTGAGCCCAGCCCCGCCCCTCTTGGCCCAAGTGACATCAAAAGGTGATGCTCAGTATTTTATACAAGTACACATGGCTTAATTCATTAATTAAATTAAATATTGTTACACAATGGATTTACTATTCATCATGATAACTTTCCAACATTATAATGTCCCTCCTCTAAGATGTTTGGCATTTTATGCCTTTATTAGACAGCAGACAGTGAGATGACAGGAAATGAGGGGGGATAGAAGATCTGTGATCTTGATCTGAGGACATTGCAGTTTATGGCCAACACCTTAAGCTCTTAAGCGATCAGGCCCCTCCCCCCCAGACTCTGACAAAGTTCTGGAAGTGTGCGCAAGTTTGTATCCTATTCTCAATGTGTTGCTGCTGCTACCTATTGCTATAATTCTATATGAGTGACCACTAAGGTACAGTAGAGCATGACAGGAAATGGATATAATTTTGTGACACAGCTGGAAATACTAAAGTGTAACGCCTGTTGTCTGTCACTGCTAAACCAAGACTTTGTCCACACTCTTCCAATTTTGAATATTGGGTTTCTCCGAGCATTAAACTGTCTGCTGTTTGTTGCTCACTAGTGACCCCATGTCATCTTGTTTTGGTGTCACATTTCATGGTCAGCTTGCAGATGTAACTCTTAGTTTGGCCATTCAACAAATTGCAAGATGTAACAATACACACCTTGGCTTGTATAATTTGTCAGCTCGTCTGAGATAGTCAGTTTTGCGCCTGTTAAATCTTTATTTCCATTCTTATCAATGGGCATTGAAGTGTTCTACCAGTGTTTTAGCCTTGAGTGTTAACTCCTAATCTTCAACTCTAATCTTTCACATCACAGAGGTATTCCCAACTACGAATTCAAAGTTGGCAGGATCACCTTCATCAGAAACTCGAGGCCTCTGCCCAGGAAAACTTTAGATGACGTAAGAAGTGGAACAGATTTTATCATACATTTGTGCATATTTAACTAACCTGTATTTACAGTACTACAGTGCCGTTTTCATATTATTTTCCCATAATAATTATATTTGTTAATAGCACTTAAATTAAATCATTTCATTTTGTGATTAATTAATAATTCAATTTGTTTTAATTTAATTTTGTTGCACTTGTGCAAATATTTTCCAATTATAACTACTTTTAAATCTCTTAATCCTCCCAGGATGATGCAATGAACAGATTCATCGCTTTCTCTGGAGAAGGACAGTCCCTACGCAAGAAGGGCAGAAAGCCTTGAAGGATTTCAAGTGCAAAGACTGGCTAGTGTACACAGAATCACCGTATCTATTGTCACATTCAGCAGCAAAGTAAAAAAATAAATATAAAAAAAAAACTGGCCTGCAGATGCATTGGGATTTTGTTGCGCTGTCTCGTGAAATAGGATTTTTGCTGTTGAGGTGGGATTGTATGTAATTGAAACTCTGACAGTGATATCTTGATCAGCAGAAGCTGAGCTCCATAAAATGCTGTCTGTAGTTTCTGGGATAAATAAAGAATAATATCACCACACCACCAACACAAAGAATAACTTGTGGAGTATGGTTGTGATATTAGAGCCCCCCCCCCCCCCCCCCCCCCCCCCCCCCCCCCCCCCGTTTTCCATAGTTGTTGCATTTTTACAATTGACTTTAAATATATTATAATCCAGAGTCCCATACTTATGATAAAATGGAGCAATAATAGCTCAATACTTTTGTTTTGAATAATAATGACATTTTTTTGAGTTTTTTTTATTTATATATAAGTAATTTGGAAGTTTCTTTTCCCATTTTTTTTCTTGGTTTATTTATCGACCAATAAAGGACTATTTGAAGTTAATTAATTGTGGCTAATAGTTATTTTTGTAATGTACAAGCATGAATATGATCTACCAAATTAAACTGGTATGTGATAGGATGTCTCTGTATTCATGGCACATTATTTAGGAATTAGCAGATGCTTTATGTTTGATTGTCCAGTTTTAGTAAGACAGTAGCAGGATAAATTACAAGTAATAAGTGCTTTCTTACACCAATAGATGATAGATAAACGACAAAGAAGAAATGTCCTTATTTGTCCAAAGTAGGTTTTGGATTTCTCAAATGCAGATTATTAGACATTGGTCACAATTATGAGATATTTTGTTAGTCATAATTACTTTTAAACTAGTAAGTTTTTTACGTTTGCTGAAACTGCCTTAAGTAGGTATTTCCTAAGTAATGGTTGTAAAACTGTGTGGTAGCGCTTTTATTGTGAAATGAAATCGGAAGTATTGCTGTATTAGCTTGTGCAGCTAGCAATGGAGCGGTCTGGAGAAGCATCGTGGAGGGTAATTTATCGTAACATTATACTGTAAATAACGTTCTTGACTAAAAGTCCTGATTTAATTTCATCTTCTTGGTTTTTGATAGTCCGGATAATGAGTATAAAGTGCCAAATCTGACCCAAATAGTTGGCAAGGAGATTAGCTATCGGTGCTAAATTGCTGAAGTAACCTTTACGTTAGCTAGCAATAAGCAATGTCAGTTAGACGCGGAGGTTTTATCAGAAACCATTCTGTCAGAAGCTCAGTTATTTATCTAAACTTGCTTTGAAAACTAGCTTTGCTAATCACATTTAAAACTAAATGTAAATATAAATATAGATGTAACGCTAGATCAGCTCCACTGATCGACCTGAGGGAGGTGCTGTCAGACATCTTTGTTTTCTTTTTCTCCTTCAAGTCAACACTATCGCTTGTTAGTATATGATTCATTCATTAAAATGTATCTGGAAACCTAAAGTTTTAAATAAATAAGACGCCATAAAAGGAATACTCATATGAATCATAGACTAAATAAATACCAGAAATTGTAAAATAATTTGGATCATCGGAATGCCATTATTGAATCCTGCTTATTTTTTACAATAACTATTGCAATTATTTCCTTTTTTATTTTTAGTTTTAGAATGGACTTGTTCTAGTCTAATAGTGATTTATTTTCCCCCAATAAGTTTGACCCAATAATGCCTCCTTTGTTTTTACTACAAATTAAGTCAATCAAGACAGCCTTGAATATGTTTGGAATTTAAACCTTTCTGAAGCAAAAAAACATAGCCAGCTGCACAGGTTTAGCACACCCCGAGTTGACCCTTTATATGCGAAATATAATATATACAACTTGGATTGGTGGTGATTTCTTGCTTTGTCTGTTTGTACAGCCGCCCCGGGCTTGTGATGACTATTGGAGTGAATTCAGACATTGCAAAAGCTTGAGGAATTGTTTTCACCACTATTACACGTATGGTACCTCCCCATCTTGCAAGCAGTGGAAAGAGGATTACCATAACTGCAAAGAGTGGGAGAAACACAGAGGTGCAGAAGCAAAGGTACATCAGCTGGAAGTCACTTTTTTTTTTTAAAGACCTTGACTTGCGATCTTTCTAACAATATTCATGGTGTCTAAAAAAAACACTTGAAAGTGAACTCAGGCATTTTATATGTAATGTATGTGTATTGCAGGACGCCTTGCAGAAAAGTGAGAGGAACAGGGTGGCAGAGCAGAGAAACTTCACCCCAGTATGGGAACTAAGGCGAGACCCTCCCAGAGACTGGCACATGCCCTTGAATCAGGAAAAGCCTCAGGACTCCTGAACTGTCACTATCAATCGGCTGTCTGTTCCATGGTGGCCAAAGTAAAATGATGATTTGAGACTTTAACAAAATCATAGAGAGACACTCGCTGGAGTGACAGGCCATCACTCATTGTCATCTCAAATTGTATTTAGTGAGCTTCTGTTTCAAAACAGTGTTAGTGGCCGCCTCTAGTGGTCAATGATGAGTATGACAGCATCTATATAACCAGAGAGATACAGTTGGATCTGCAAAGGCAGTGTTGTTTTTCCCATCATAAATTATTGGTTCTCCAAAGCTTGTATAAACAAAGGCACAAATGCTGACTGCACATACAGACTCATTGTGAATGAGTTTTGAGATTAAATGCCTTGTTTTTTTGTTTAGTGTAGAAAAGGTTTTTTGGGTTAAAATATGCAAAGGAAACATTTCATGTATTCCATCTAAGTAATGAATGACCTGTCGTGCGTTGTTTTGATAAGGTTAACATTTAAAAATTGCTTCTGCACAAGAATGTACTAACATTGGCATGGCATCAAACAGGAGAGTTGAACCCAGGACTGTAAAAACCTTATTCTCTTTAACCTGTGCTGTTGAAACTCCTCTGTGATGAATATATTAAATGTATTATTGATGCAATAATGACAAATCAGCTTTACAGTTTCAACCTACACAGAGTTGTGCATTAGCAGTTCTTTGCTTTATGTAATTGATTATGGCTTAACCTTGACACAAAAAAGGTTTAACTTATTCTGAACAAATTGGATCAATTAAAAAAAAAGTACATTTTTATTTTCAGCTTTCTTCAGTTTTATACAGAGATGTGAATGTTGGAGGAAAAAAAAAATCAATTCATAATTTCTATGAATGTTTTTGCATTTGATACAGAGAAACAACTGAGGGGAATATACAATTCAAGAAAAAATAACATTTGCAGCAAAGTGTCCTTCACACCTACACATGCAGGCTTTTAAAAGGCTGCATCTTGCCTTATTGTATCATGACAAACACAGGCTGCCCCCACAGTCGATCACTGTGTGTAGACTTTAGTGATGTTGTTGTATTTCCCATCAGGAGCTTCATACTTGGTCTTTGGCGGTGTGTAGGCAGGACCTTCATGAGTGAAGGGAAACAGAAGGGGGTCTGGCTTCAGAGCTGCCTGGTACAGCTCCTCGGACTCTAACTTCAGCTCCGCCAGCGCCTCCCTCTGTGCCTCTAGAGCAAGTTCAACAGCCTCCACTTCAGCAATGTGCTGCTCCTGCAAGAACAAAGACAGAAGAGTACATCAAATATAGCCCATTAAGTGTGCATAATGAAGGGCAGAGGTCAGAGGCAAGATTTTCAATAAAAGCTTAAGTGATGGAGGTGTTATAGGTAAGTGGTGACCTGTTTGTATCGACACCACTCCTTAAGTAGCAGGGCTTGACCCTCACTTTCTTCAAATGACAGCCTTGGCGCAGAGCGTTCCCTTTGTAAGAGAGTAAGAATGACCAATTTATAGCACTTCAAAGTCAGCAAGCACCACACTATCAAGGAAAGAACTCAGATACAGTAAGTCAAAGCAAGACAAATGATATATAAAAGTGTATCCACAAAACAATGTTACGTCTGCAGGTCTTAATGCTAAATGTTTGGAATAACCAATAGGGACATTGCTGCGATCTTGTTCAACAAGAGTTACTGTACAATTTGTCAAATCCATCCGAAAAAAACCCTATCCTCGAGATTATCAATAAAAATGTAAAACTCGCTGGAAGAACAAAATACATTTTTTGCAAATCAGATTAAAAGCAAACTCATGAGCGTTTTGAACTTTGATGTAACTAAATCTCTGGAGAACAGATTGAGATTCGCAGAGTTTTGATTTCCAGCATTTGTTGAAAATAAGAAATACATTGAATAACGCCAGCTTTGTTCTTTAATGTATGCTACCAGCCCGCAGGTGTGCCTGAACTCAAATCTAACCTAGTTACCTGCAAATGGCTGTATGGACAACAGGGAAATGAGCTGTACCTTGTTTCATCCAAGCATTTGGCTGGAGTGATGAGGTCCTCTATGGGGATAAGCTCAGGTGGAACCTTTTCCAGCTTCTTCAGCTTTTTTCTCATCCTCTCTCTCAACATCTGCTCCCTTCTTGGGTCCACCTTCTTCTTCTTTTTTGGCTCCGCTCTTAAACACAAAGCACAGCTCTTTGTGAGCACGCACAAGATATACTGTATTTTGAAACCGTTCTGGAAAATAAAATGTATATGATATATTTAAAAAAAAAAAAAAAAGAAACTATTAAAATTAAACTTTTTCATGATGATAAAAATCAACAAATGCCCTATTGATATAATTTTACATTTCTATAGTTAGACATGAGTAACATTACATTACCGAGTTGACTTGAAACTAAACTGTCTTAAGCAAAGTTGGACACACCTCTGTACCAAATCTGATTTAGAGCTTTTTTGATACACCTTAGATGTACAATCTAGACTGTTTGCGCTGTTCACTTTTGCACTACTAGCACTGCATACACTCTACCATAGCACCCAATCATGGTCATTGCATCACAGGGTCAGTCTATACAAGACCTAAGTAATCATTTCACAAATTGTTAACTCTTTAAAGCACCCATATTATGCTCATTTTCAGGTTCATAATTGTATTTTGAGGTTGTACCAGAATAGGTTTACATGGTTTCATTTTAAAAAAACACCATATTTTTTTTGTACCGCACATTGCTGCAGATCCTGTTTTCATTCTGTATGTTTAGGTCTCTGTTTTAGCGACAGAGTAAGACAACTCACTTCTATACTATCTTTGTTGGAAGTCACACATGGCAGGATTAGTTGGGAGACTTCTAAACGAGGGCGAACTTGTGGAATACCTGTAGAACAGGTACATGTCAGTAGTTCTTTTGTAGATTATGGTGAACTAGTGTGTGTTGTAGCAGTGTTTTGCCATTGAGAACAAGCTAGCGTGCTAGCACTAGCACTATTTCGGCTAGCGATGTAGAAAGCCGTGCATATTTTGAACAGCTCACCCGGAGACTGAAGGCAGAGAACATTCAGAAACCTGTATCTTACGCAAAACAGCATGAATAGTGTTATTTTTCCAAGTTTGTATGCGTGTGGAAGCAGAGACACAGAATAACACCCCAAATCCCAGACAAAGTGGGGCACTTTACTTTTTTTTGAGTGGTTTTTATGTATGTGAGATCTATGTGTGTATGTGTTTGTTGTATTATGGTTGTCTAAGCTACTGGATGCCAGAACTTTTCCTCAGGATGAATAAAGTAAGTATGTACAGTGGTGCTCAAAAGTTTACATACACATGCTTAAGTTGACTAAAGAGGAATAAAAAAATCATGTTTGGAAATTTATTTTAATACCTAAATTAAAAATGAGGTAAAATCCAACCTTTAAGGACACCAATTTTCTTTGTGAATGAATAACGTATTGTAAATAAATAAATGTTCTTATTAAAATACAGGGGTCATAAGTAACATACCCCTATGTTAAATTCCCATAGAGGCAGGCAGATTTTTTATTAAAGGCCAGTTATTTCCTGGATTCCGGATATTATGCATCCTGATAAAGTTCCCTTGGCCTTAGAATTAAAATAGCCCACATCATCACATACTCTTCACCATGCTTAGAGATAGGCATGGGATACTTTCTATAAAATCATCTCTCAATGCAAATCAAACCAGGTATTAGTCTAACTGAAATAAAACCATGCCTATCTCTAAGCATGGTGAAGAGTATGTGATGATGTGGGGCTATTTTAATTCTAAAGGCCAAGGGAACTTTATCGGATGCATAATATCCTGAATCCAGGAAATAACTGGCCTTTAATAATAAAAATCTGCCTGCCTCTATGGGAATTTAACATAGGGGTATGTATACTTATGACCCCTGTATTTTAAATAAGAACATTATTTTTTACAATCGTTATTCATTCACAAAGAAAATTGGTGTCCTTAAAGGTTGGATTTTACCTCATTTTTAATTTAGGTATTAAAATAATTTCCAAACATGATTTTTTATTCCTCTTAGTCAACAAGCATGTGTATGTAAACTTTTGAGCACCACTGTATGTATGTATGTATGTATGTATTGTAATGGGAAAATTACATAGACAATGATTTTCTTTCAGTAATTGTTCATCTCTTAAGGGATTTTTTCACTATAAGTAAATCCTTCAATTTGCCTCTGAAATATGTGTATGTCCTTAAATAAGTCCTCGAGTGTTGGAGACAGCTAAAAATGTTGTGACTCTGCATTTCTCCACTGTAAGCAAGGTTGGAGCCATGAAGCATTCTGTATCTATCTATCTATCTATCTATCTATCTATCTATCTATCTTTAAACCTTGGTAGATTAACTTGGAAGGAGTCCACTGACCATCCACCCCTACCTCCAGCCCATTGTGCACACTACCCTGCCACCTTCAATTTCCATTAGGTGTAGTGCACAAAGAGATCCAGAAACAAACTATTGCTGAAATAACATTGACCACTAATTTGTTGTGCCACACTTAGTTTGTTGAACTGGTGTTGGAATTGTTAGGCGATTAATCAACAATTTAACAAAGGTTTGTAAGCAATAAGTGATAAAGAATAATCATCGAATGAGACAAATGATAATAAAGGTGTTAAAAGTAGATTTTGCCACGTCTATGTAAAGGGCCACTAGAGTAGCAGTTTAATGAATGATCTGTTTAGTTAATACTGCGTTTTAGTAGTGCATGTTCCCCCACAAATGATCAATTAATCAAAATAACAACAAATGTTTGACATGTAAGGAACCTGGAACTTTTGAGGGTTCAGTGTGGGTCCTCCTGGACATACCTCAGTGGAGCAGATGTCTTCAGTGTCATCACTGGTGCAAACCAAGGACTCTGTACAGTATGGTGATGTTCTCCCAACAGGAAGCTGCTAAACAGCAAACAGAATACAGATCAAAACCAAAGACTGCATATAAAGAGGTCAGAACGTGCCACATGCTGGACCCCGAGTGTTTGGCACCCACAGAACTGATTCAGCAGCATTCCTCTAGTCAATACATTTGAACTTTAGCCATGTTAGCTCCAGGTTAAATGCGCCTTGTTTACGATCCACATCGTGCTACAAACACTCACCTTGGCGGAGCGGTCTGTCGGGATAAAACCCTGCAGAGACAGCGCGATAAAGTCACAGACATGTTGCCACTGGGTGTTGTGTCACACTCGGGGTCAAAATTCTTCGCACTATCGCCATAGAGTCGCTTTCTTAGTGACAGACAGACGTGACGCGGGAGGATGACGTGGTTGAACAGTTACGCACACAATTTCAAGGGCACACTTTCGAGTATTTTGGTTTGCGCACATAATGAAATTAAAGTTGATAAATATAGAATACGTCGTAGGTATATTCAATGATAAAAGAATGCGTGACATTAATGTTTTTTTTTTAAAGATTTTAATAATGTCTTAGTTTGAATTTACATGTAACGTTTCTGTCGAATCTTGCTGGACGAGTGTAAAGTTAGCAGCTGCACTGTACTGTGTTCTCTCTCATCCATTTATAGGGGAAAGGTCGCAGGAATCAGGTTTATAATCATCACGGACTGATTCAGAGTGCCACGAGAAGAAGTTTGATCCTGCTGGTTTGTTGATTCTGCATCATGGCGCTTCTCAGAGGTAAACAAACACGTTTCAATTCAGCAGGAAGCAACAACAAAAAAAAGCAAGTGGGTTTAACTTTAATGTTAGGGGCAACGTGACATTGTTCCTTCTTTTTTTTCGCAGTGTAGCTAAATGAATGGCATGGATTTAAAGTTGACTTTATGTATATGTCAAAAGAGTTAAAAAAGGTTTTATGATCACAATGTTACTGCAAAGTAGGTGAAAGGTAACAAAGATGGTGTCAAGTCATTGACAGCTGTTTGTCCGTTGTTTCGATCCATTAAAGTGCAAATAATAATACTCTTGGTGGAGGGAAGGACTCCTTACTTAAAAAAAGACTTGTGTAAAAGTACAGCATTTATAAAAAAAATTCATGTAATGTTTATTCAAGTAAAAATAATATCAGAAAAATGTATCAAAAGTAAAAAATATTAATTAGGCTACGAAGTGACTTATTCCAGTAGAAAATAAGAGTAAGGCATTAAAGTGTTAAATTATCTATCTATCTATCTATCTATCTATCTATCTATCTATCTATCTATCTAATCGGATTATACGAGTTAAATGTAAAAACATATTTTGAAAAAAAGGTAAGTTGAAACAACAGATCTCAGAAAAGTGCAGTGAAGTAAAAAGTACATTATTACCTTCTGTCATTTAGTGGCGTGGAACTATAAAGTAACATAACAGGGGAAAACTAGAGTAAAATACAAATACCTCAAAACTTAAATGTTTTACTCAATATTTACAAAGAAAAAATTGCACAACACTAAACACCCTTACTGCACAAGTCAGGTGCTATAGGTTATTGACCAATTGCATGGCACGTTGCATAGGATAGCCAATAGTTCAACGTCTGATTAGAAACTAAAAGGCACGTCAACACAAAATATTAAGTTAACTATCATACCTACTATATGTACCATTATTGATTTGTTTATTATAAAAACACTGTGCAAGTGTTGATGACATTTTGCATGAGATGTGTATGTTTTTCAAAGGTTTTCATTACCAAGGTAATGAAAATTATGTATAAGTGTTTTTCTTTGTTGTCCATTAAACAGTATATTCTTTCAAAGAAGGCACCACAATTTTGTGTAACTTGCCGATTAAAAACATCCTGTGTCACTGTTGTAGTTAGATTTGTATGCAGCTCTTTAATCAATAGGCATCATTTTCTAATACATATATGAAGTTGGTTGTAAATTCTTGGCCTACCTTGAAGATTGAAAATCCAGAAGGAGTTACTCCTCTTGTCCCTCCAGTTCAGTTGGATCCATCTGATGTTAGTTTTCCTATACTGTATCTTTATATCCTGCGTCTCAATGCACTGGCTATGCCGACCATCTCTGCAGAATGTACCAACCAGTACAGACGCTGTGATCTGGCTGTGGCTCACTGGTGGGTGGTTTGAAGTACTTGTCGCTGCACTAAAATACTCTGTTCTTCTGCAGGTGTGTTTGTTGTAGCTGCCAAGCGCACTCCGTTTGGTACCTATGGTGGCGTGCTGAAGGATCACAGTGCAACAGACTTGGCTGAGCATGCAGCCAAGGCTGCCCTTGCTGCAGGGAGCGTGGCACCAGAACTTGTAAACAGTGTCATCATGGGAAATGTCATGCAGGTACTTAAAATCCAACAGCCATATTTAACAGATCACAGCTACGATCGCACGAAAGTGCCTATTTTGACATGCTTATTTGTGTTCTGACTAGTGCCCTCAGTTTGGTCCCTACCTTTTTATTTGTCTTTATCTGCCCCCCTAATTTCAGAGCTCAGCTGATGCACCCTACATTGCTCGTCATGTGGGTTTAAGGTGTGGTGTTCCCATCCCAGTGCCTGCTCTTACTGTGAACAGACTGTGTGGATCTGGCTTCCAGTCCATTATCAATGGCGCTCAAGTAAGCCCTCCACCAAGAACAAAAAACGTTCTGGTGGAAAGACAAATGTAGACTTATCCATACCATTGTACTGTACTGTATATGTGTGTAAAAGACTGGAGATATGTCAAACGAGCATGGTCCATACAACAAACAAAAGTATAATATTTCACGTATATCAATTCAACATAATGTGTCTTACGAAACCCTGTTACCCTTGGTGTGTTTGTAGGAGATTTGCCTTAGGGAGTCAGAGGTGGTTCTGTGCGGAGGCTCAGAAAGCATGAGCCAGGCTCCATATGCTGTTCGCAACATACGATTTGGTACAAAGTTTGGAGTCGATCTCAAGGTTATTATTGTTATTATTATTATTAATTTATTTTTTTTAAATGTTATATGTTTAATATGTGACATACATGTACATGTGGCCATGAAGACGGCTTGTTATTAAACTCCAAAAGCTTTTGACGCAAAGATAAACCCTCTGCTGGTCTGCCTGACAGCTAGAGGACACCTTGTGGGCGGGTCTGACTGACCTGCATGTCAAAATCCCAATGGGCATCACAGCAGAAAACCTGGCAGAGAAATACCAGATTACACGAGAAGAAGTTGACAACTATGCATTCCAGACGCAACAAAAGTGGAAGGCCGGTAAGACGGGTTTTATTCTTTCCAATATTTTTACGGTCTACTCACCTTCCACATAGTAACACTGAAATATATTGCTTTTGACAAGAAAATGTAACTTTGCTTATTCTTAAAAGCTAAAGTTTAACTTTTTTTCTATTTACAGCTCATGAGGCTGGTTACTACACAGCAGAAATTGCTCCGATTGATGTGAAAACTAGAAAAGGCAAGGTGTCCATGGCTCAGGATGAACACCCTCGTCCACAGACAACACTAGAACAGTTAGCCAAGCTGCCACCTGTCTTCAAGAAGGGAGGGACTGTTACTGCTGCCAATGCTTCAGTGAGTTTACGCCTACGATGTTCGTTTAATTTCAGGTTCTGAGGTGGTCAGTTTATTATTTGTTTCTACTTTGAACAAAAAAAAGTTTATTATTTTATCTTAACAGTGTCCAATTGACACATTGTAACATGAAAACTAGAAACATTTAGTTGATAAAGGAGTTATGACTTGTGTCATTTAGAGTTCCACAGTTGGATTTATACTAAAATATATTTTTAGATAAATATCATGCAACTAATTTTATTTCTGCCATAGCCTATTCTTATTAAACCTAACACTCTTCTTGACCTCCAGGGTGTATCTGATGGTGCTGCCTGTGTGGTGATTGCGAGTGAAGATGCGCTGAATGAACACAAGCTCACTCCACTGGCCAGAATTGTGGCCTATCATGTGTCAGGCTGTGACCCGAGCATTATGGGAATTGGTAAGTGACACCACTGTTGTCGGGATGAGTTTAATCACTTTTTAAATAAAAAGGAATGAATGACTAAATAATTATTAACTAAATAATATTCGTAAGAAATAAATAAAATAATAATAGTGTTTGACATTGGTTTATTTATAGCAAAAATGTCCGTCTGGTTTCCCTAAATTGTTTTAGGTCCCGTTCCAGCAATCACAGAAGCTCTTAAAAAAGCCGGACTGACTCTCAACGACATGGATCTTGTGGAGGTTTGTTTGCAGTGAAACGCCAACATCTGTGACTTCATCACTCAAAGTTCAGGGTTCTTTATGTCATGTGCACAACAAAAACAGTGGTAGTCAATGGCAATGACAGTCTTTGGCCTCAGACACCTCCAACTATGCTCATTAAATAACTAAAAGAAGAAAAAAACACAAGTAAAAGCAAAATCCAAATCTAAGACAATAGAAAATATAGTGCCTCTTAAGATTTTAAGGTTAAAATACAAACAACATGTGAATAAAGTAATCTCATTTGTGTAGACAGTGTTGCAAATGAATAAGACTGAATGTAAAAAGGAATGTAATGCATAGATAGATAGATAGATAGATAGATAGAGAGAGATAACAGTTTATAAGTAAAGTGCATAAAGATATTGTGACAGTTTGGAGGTATTTGACATGTGACACTGCCTCAGGATCCAATCACAGAGGGTGGTGTTAGGACCAATGTCTCTGAGCTTGGAGGGCACAAGTTGAATGCAGAGCTAAAGTCCAGGAACAGCATTCTCACATATGTGTTTGTCTGGTTCCAGGTGAGAGAGGGCAGTGTAGGGGGAGATAGCGCCGTCGGTTGATCTTTGGCCTCAGATTGTGTCATACATTTTATTAGTGGTGGAAGTGGTACTCAGGTGCTGTACTTAAAACACCAATGCAACAATAAAAACATGTTTTTTAAATACTGTAAGTACAAGTATTGTTAGCAATGTGAAAGTACTCTCTTTTAAGAAAAATGTCCACTGTAACTGATATATCATTTATTTATGAAAGTATTTGAACTATAACTGTAATAGTTTTAAATACTTGTATATACAGTTCTGTAGTTTAGTCTTGATCTGACATGTAACTTATAACCGTAACCATCTATCTATCTGTCTATCTATCTATCTATCTATCTATCTATCTATCTGTTTCAATCCTCTGAAAATGTAGTGGAGTTGAAGTGTAGAGTAGCTTAAAATCGAATACCCAAGTCCAGTTTTGACGTACTTTACTTACAAATTATTATTGTTATTTTTTTAAACTGCATTTTGTACATAGGTTTTGATTTATTTAGGCAGCTGTTACTCAGTTGTGTCATTAATGTAATTTGGTTTGCACAGGTGAACGAGGCTTTTGGTGCTCAGTACCTGGCTGTTGCTAAGTCTCTTGGACTGGATCCAGCGAAAAGCAACGTAAACGGTGGAGCTATTGCCATTGGACATCCTCTCGGGGCTTCTGGAGCACGTATCACTGCCCACCTGGTTCATGAGCTCAGGTAATTTTGTCCTTTAGTTATTACATGTACAGTATATCAGGCAAGATGTCTGCACATTAAGTTTAAGTAACTTTGAGTAATGAACTTTGTTTTCGGTAGGCGACGAGGAGGCAAGTATGCTGTTGGCTCTGCCTGCATCGGTGGTGGTCAGGGTATCGCCATCGTCCTTGAAAAGTACTGACCAAAATAGGTGCCAATATCAGAGGAATTCCTGTAGAAGAATGTCTTGTCCCACCGTCTACTGGCATGAAATAAAACTCAGGTCATTCTTGCTAAAAAGAGATTTCCTTCATGTACAGATCAATGGCAAAATTTATCTTACAATGAGGTACTGCTGGTCTTTTTTTCCCTGGCACACAATAAAACTCAACATTCTTTTTTTGCTGTTACTCCTTTCAGCCTATATGAAAATAAAGAAAAACAAATGTTTCAGTCCAGTGTTGCCTCGGAAGCCATGTGAAGATATAAAGCTAACTCATGTTTCTGTGGTCATTGCACCAGACTGTTTGTGGATGTGCCTAAGACGCAAAGCTAAGTCCTTGGTCACATTAACTTGTGTAGCATAGCATTAACTCATAAAGTACAGTTTGTGTTGGGTTATAATAAGGGTTAAAGGAATTAAAATGTTATCTATCAGTCCATTATCAGGAATCAATATTTGTGTGACCTATGATGGCTCCAGCAAAAGATGATCTTGTATTTCTGTGTCAACGAATCTCAATAAATAAAATGTTCAAACAAATAAGTGAAGTTTTTTTCTCTTTACTGCAGCCAATGCTATTTTTCTTAGATTAGCAGGATTTAAGATTTACCAGATAACAACTGCTACTTCTTGTTTTAGTTTTAATGGTTTTTATTTACAAATATGTTTTTAATTGTGTGTGTCTTCGTTTTTGTTTTTACATATGATTGTTTTGTTACATATGCTCAAAAACCATAACTATAGAGAATGGGTAACTGAATGTACTGAGTTTTTGATTTGATTTGATATCAGAGATTCATGTACTTGTAACAACCCCCTTAAAACTTTTTAAAAGTAAAAGTCTGGAATTGATGTGTACAGTTTGAAAACAAAAGAATATGTATGTAATGTTCTGCTGGAACAGAGATTAAGGATTGTTTAATTAGTTTTTCTTTAGTTTTTTACATCAATTAAAAGTACAAAGTTAGGAACATTGTTTGTTCTTTATATATGTAAGCTCTATACAAGCATTAATTGTGTTTTTGTTTGTATGAGCAGATGCAACAGTAATATATATAAATGAATTAGTAAAGAAACTGAAAATTAACCATTAAAGAAAAGTGTGAAAATGTTGTTTTTTGTTAAATACAATTGCAATGTTGATTATCTTTCTTTTAAATATATTTAGGACCACCAAGTAAAGGGACCACCACATCCTTAAAACTGGACGTAATTACGTAGACGTCATCGTGCAGCGTCCTTATATGCGTCACATCCCCGGATGTCGGTCTTTTTTTCATAGCAAAGGTAAGACTCCCTTGCCCTGGTGTTTCTGTTGGAATAAAATCTGTTTGCATCTGTGTTACAGAATAAAAACTAGAGTCTCCAAATGTCAGGAGATGAATCCTTGTATTTAGACGATGCATTAGACATCGTTATTACTATGATTCGTCCGTCATGAGTATAATAATGAACAGTTTGTTCTATCGGTAGTCCTAGGCCGCCGGTTAGCCTTCGTGCTGGCCACAACGTTAGCTAGCTAGCTGGCTAATAGAAACGTGTTGTCCTTCGTCAGTCTTCTGTACTGTGTTACCATATATTACCATGTTATTCCGTTGTCACGTACTTACATTTACCTATAAAACATTAAATTGTCAGTTTGAAGAGACAAGTGGCTAGCTAGCCAGTAAAGCGCCGTTTCAGTGCTATGTTGCTAATTTCTAGCTTACGTTACTTTTTATGCAGTTCAGCAGTGGTTGTGGTGTTAGCGCTCAACCAAACACGTTTTGTTTTGTGGTATGGTTGTGATGTTTTAACAATTGTGTAAAATGGTTGTGATAGTCTTTTGTTTACAAATGCTGTTTGTAATTTTGATTGAGAACATGATTTGTTACTTGAAGACTGCAACTTAGTAATGATACAGTGTCATTAAACTATGAACTATTTATTGAACTATTAAACAGTATGCAAAGTATTGTCCAATCAAAGATGAAGATGGTTTGTGGTCTGAGGATTATTAAAATGAGCCATATCAAATAAAATCACACACTACACTATTGTTGTTGGTATACTAACATGTCTTACTTTGCTTTGTGTCAGATGGCAGAGGGAGACAAAAAGGCTGCCAAGAAGAAGCACGGGAGCCGTAACCCGGTTCTGGTCCGGGGCATCGGCCGTTATTCCCGGTCCGCTATGTACGCCCGCAGGGCCATGTACAAGAGGAAGACCAAGACTACTGAGACCAAGGTGTGGATAGATCTGTGGCACCCAACAAAATGAATAACAAATTCACATCCACCTTGTTGACTGCGTCTTATATTGACAATAATTTGCTTTGGTTTAAGGTGGAGAAAAAGCTCAAGGTGAAACCCCAGGCAACTGTTGTCAAGACAGTTGGTGGAGACAAGAATGGAGGCACTCGTGTTGTCAAGCTGCGCAAGATGGTGAGTAATTTTTAGTATTTTCCTTCAGATTTTATTTGAGTTGGAACTGTAAATGTCACTGATCTGACAGAGACATTGAATTAAGTAGCACACATGGAGAACAGTCTAGGATGTGTGCTTGACTGAGAAATGACTCCATCGTATACTAGGATTGTGCTGAATAGCAATAGGATCGTATATCAGTGGTTTAAGAGATTTGTTTTTTTTCCCTCATGCCAATATTAAAGGAACCCTTTGCAGTTTTGGCCACTTCTTTGCTGTTTTCTCGCAGGTTTCTCTATAGAGCGCCCCCCCAATACAGCGTTGGAACTTTAGTAGCTCCAATGTTTACTTGTGTCTGACTCCTCACTCGGTCAGTCTGCCCCGTCCTCTCTTCCGCCGACAATGCTTTGCTAGCTTCTTTTTTGCCAGCTCAGCCATGACGATAGTTTGAAAAACTCCATCACTACCTTGTTCTTATAGCTAGCCGGTTCATATATGTGTAGTGCCACGAAGCAATTATTTGACCGTGAGACCTGATGTTGCACGACATCGCCAGCCCAAAGTTGCGAGGGTGGTTTTTCTGCTTGCAGGCGTTAGGGGAAGCGAGATGACCACCATTCACCCCTGAAAAGTAATAAGCATTCCAATGACTCCGAAGCTGTTAAGTATTGTTAAATTAAGCTTAAAAAACTGCAGAGTTCCCCTTTAAGACGATTCTACCTCCCTATCAGAACTAAGATGTTAAAAAACAGGGGCTGTACAATTAATTGAAGTTTAATCAATTACTAAAATGTAACGAGACAATTACTTTGCAAATGTTTTGCAAGTACTTTTGCCTTCTGTTCTGAATGAAAAGTTAAATGGGGAAGTATTAAAGGAAATTTCACAGTTCAAGTTGTTTTCACTGGTATAACTGTTTCACTGTTAAGTTGTATAATTGCAGCATCTTTCCAAAAGTCAATGAGTAATGTTAAATAATCGTAATTTCTTTTCCATAAGTGAGCAACCCAAAAGAATCTCTAGAATCTGCACCCTACTTCAGTGCCATGTGTAGGAATTAGCAAACTAACGTTGGCTAACAAGCCAGCGGCGGGTCTTTGAGGTTTGGTCCCTCCGTTTCCACCGTAGGGAGAATTCTTTGCTTAGAGAAGGGATGACAGTCTGGCCAAGAGAGCCTCACTTCCCATTAGGGCTGAACAATATTGTTTTAGCATTGACATTGCAATGTGCGCATGCGCGTTAGTCACATCGCAGGACGTTACGATGTTTATGCATAGACTATAAAAAGTAAACTTCCACCGTTCTTTTTTTTACATGATTATTACCGGCGACTCTTCCTGATTTAATTGTTGTTGGATACAGAGTTTGTTGCTAGTGCGCATGACATGCAGGTCTGATCAATTAATCAAACTAACGAGCTGGCCCTGCTAGTCGACCACAACCTGAAATTTAGAGGAAGCAACATGCAGTCACTGTCAATCACGTTAGCCTGGATTGATATTATAAGAATACAATGGTGTCACGCTAGTCAACCAGCGTATTTCTACCTAATTTCCCTCTCCAAAACCACTTCAGAAGAGCAGCGTTAGTCACAGCACTCAGCTTACTTGCTTTGTTGTTTGTAAAGTATTAAAAGTTTAACAAAGAATAAGTCACATTAGAAAAGATGCTTTTTCATTTTTTTCTTCTATGTAGATGCACTCCCCTACAAAATCATCGCAGTAGTTGAGAATGATTTATTTCCAAATAGTTGTCATCTTTTAAAAGATACTTTTTCTTTTTTCATATCGCAGGGGGAAAATATCGCAATGTAAGATTTTTTCCAATATCGTGCAGCCCTACTTCCCATAACAACCCCCGTTTGGACTAACGTCACATACACACGTTGCCCACATTGCTACCTGCCTTAACCCGTTTGTGCCGGATACTTTGCGACGAGACATCTACCGCCGTTTACTGCGTTGCGCAACTCTGAGCCGGCTGCCGCGTGGCGCACCATTTTGTATTTGTCAGTCTTTTCATGACGCGTGCAGCAGAGAACGCACTGTCATTGGTTCAAAATACACATGAGGCGGGTTTTGAGAGACGAGCGAGAAAACTGCTCCGACAGAGGAAGTGGTAGATTATGATGAAGACATTCTCCCTCCCAAACTCCTCACTATCTTCCACCTCAACGTCACTGCCCTCGCTGTCAAAATCCTCCTGATTGCCTCGTAGCCGTTTTCTCGCTCGTCTCTCAAACATTCATAAACAAACGCACATGTATGTCTGGTTGATTGATGTGATTTTCAGCAAACTACGGTACATTTTGGTGGTCACATGGCCAACAAGACCCGCCTCATGTGTATTTGAACCAATGACAGAGCGTTCTCTGCTGCACGCGTCATGAAAAGACCGACAAATACAAAATGCTGCGCCACGCAGCAGCCAGCAGGAGGTTCAGAGTTGCGCAACGCAGTTACCGGCGGTAGATGTGTCGTCGCGAAGCATCTGGCGCAAACGGGTTAAAGGGGAAGGGTCGGATGGTAATAATGTAAAAAGAACGATGAAAGTTTACTTTTCTATCAAGGAGCAAAAAAGAGCGGCAACATCCTGCGATGTGACTAACGCGTACATTGCTATGTCGATTCTAAAACACAATATCGTTCAGCCATGATGTACAACATATAACTTCAATATAAGAGGAATGTGGCACAACATGGATTTGAAAGCAGTTATTAATAGCCTATATATTACTATAAAATTTGTTTTGGTTAAAATCAACAAATTGTGATCTCAGTATTGATCAAAATAATTTATCATTTTAGCCATCATCTTGCAGCCCTGTTGTGGGTAGCACAGAAATGTTTGAATGACAAATAGTTTACTGCCACCTGCTGGTATGTGGTTATTTCTTTGCATGCATGCCCAGAACGTACTTGATACTTGGCTGTCAGCTGTAGTTTGTGTGGTGTGTTCCGGTGTTCATTTCTGGCCAAGACAAAGCTGACCTGGGCCCAGTCGGCACCGCTAGTTCTCGGCCGTCCGCTTGGTGTGTCAGGGCCTTAAGTGAAAATTAATGAACCTGTTTTTTGTTTTGTTGTCACTGGGTTTTTGCCGCAAACCTAGAATTTAAAATGGTAATATTTTCATGTGCTGCTGTTGTAGCCTCGCTACTACCCCACAGAGGATGTTCCCCGTAAGCTGAAGAGCCATGGAAAGAAACCCTTCAGCCAGCACAAGCGGAAGCTGCGTAGCTCCATCACCCCAGGAACTGTCCTCATTCTGCTCACTGGTCGCCACCGTGGAAAGGTGAGAACCATTTTTGGCATGTCACTCCGCCCAGCCTCAAGTAGGGACAGAGTCTGAGGTGTCTCTCCGAGGGAACTTCTAACCTCCATATGGGAACAATGCAGAAAATGAGGGACACTTCACTGTACACCATCTAATGCTGATCATAGAAGGCAGTATTTTACCAATTGTAATAGAGGGGGACTAGAGACAGAATTTTCTCGAACTGTCACAGAAATGTCTTACAATGACAACATGATGGCAGTGCAATTCTATGTTCATAGATTCATAGGACAGGGTGCCTAGAGATATTGGTCCCAAAACAAATCGGTGGTTTGTCCTTATTTTGCATGAAAAAAATGTAGTTTCTGCAACAAGCATGCTTGACACATCACTATAATCACACACCCTCTGTACCACAGACATTGTCCCTCCCTCCCACACTTAAACGCTACATGGCAAGTTATGAAGGCATGTTAGTGCCCACACACACTCTGACCTAAATGTTTTAACGGTGAATCTGACAGGCACAGCGCCCTCCTGATGATAAAATTAGGATTTTGTCAAGTCTAAATAGCTTAGCATGAAAGTGGATTGTACTATTACACGGTCTTATGCAAATGGCACAAATGTGACTTTATGAGCTAATACAATAGCTTAATGCTAAAGAGTTTTTTTTTTTTTTTTTTTTTTTAGCGTGTTGTGTTCCTGAAGCAGCTCTCAAGTGGTCTCCTGCTTGTCACTGGTAAGGATGACTGTTTTTGGTGGTAAAGATTGTACAGGTCGTACAGCAAGATGCTGGACATCTTTATACTCCTTTTCTAACGGTTTCCTTTCTTGCATACTTGTAGGCCCTCTTGCCTTGAACAGAGTACCCCTGCGCAGGGCTCACCAGAAGTTTTCCATTGCCACCAACACCAAAATCGACATCTCTGGCATGAAGATCCCCAAAACTCTCAACGATGCCTACTTCAAGAAGAAGAAGCTGAGGAGACCCCGTCACCAGGAGGGAGAGATCTTTGATACAGAAAAAGAGGTAAACTAACTGATATTATCTTATATTACACTACTGTGCACATTTTGGCCATTTCTGTGGGACAATGGCTTCTGGATTTACGATACCTGAGTCACTGGTTTTTTCTCTTCTCTTCATCTGCAGAAATACCAGCTGACCGAGCAGAGGAAGGAGGACCAGAAGGCTGTAGATGCGCAGCTCCTGCCCCTCATCAAGAAAGTACCGCAGCTCAAAGGATACTTGCGCTCTTCCTTCAGCTTGTCTAATGGTGTCTTCCCACACAAGCTGGTTTTCTAAATGTGTTGTAATAAAGAGTACCACCGTCTAATACCCTCTCTTGCCTCATTTGTTCTGAAATGGAGCAGTGTAGAGTCCAGATTGGGTCGACTGTTTGTCAGAGCTGTGACCAAACCTGCCCCATACTGATTGCAGCATTCATGTAGTGCCCAACAGTGGAATACCAGAATCATGGACAACAGCAAATTAAGAATTTAAAAAAGCAAAAATATAAATATACTCTAGTCTGTGCTAAAAGATAAGTGGAGATTTAAAAACTACAGTAATTTCCAAACTGAGAGGCCCCACAGTAACTAGATTAATAAAACCTTATTCCCAGTGGTTTAGTGTCAGGCCTGGTGGGGGTCAACATGGGCCCAGTGGGCCGCTAGGCTTGCAACACACGGGGAAACCCTGTTCAACTTCTAGTTATGATCTATGAATCAGATTTTGTCAGATATCCCAGGCAACTACATTATAAATGCCTAAGGTAAGGATATCTTGTAGATTGAACTGAAATAGAAACTGAACTACTTAAGTACCATGTATGTTCAGTGTCTATGGCAGGATGTTTGCTCAGTTGGTTCTTCTGTAACTAGATAAAGAGCATCAGAAACTGAAAGGCTAATCCTGTCCTGAAAAAGCTCAGCGGTATGTATGATGCAAGTGACTTGAATCATATTGAACGAGATGTTAACAGTATCAAAGATGTTTCCCTGATATGTTAGTGTTTTCCCAATTATTTGCCTTTCCAGATTGATGAGAAATGTCATATGCATACACTACCATGGCTACAACAAATTTATAAATCCATCCCTCTGGTTAAACGCACTGTAAATTTGTCAATACAAGGTATACATATCAAACAAGATGTATCTTGTCATATTGGATTATACAGTTGTGTTCAAAACGACAGCAGTGCAACATCACTAATCTCAAATCATATTCTTTGGCAGAAGTGATATTTCTGAGGAACAGCAGACTTTGATTAAAAAGTTGATTTGATAGGGGAAAACATTAGTGCAGAAAATTATAGGCTGCTGAGCCAAAATGATTTCAAATACCTTGAAATGGCATCCAAAGCCTGAACTACATGGGAAAAAACGGTCAACTACCATTTGAATGGATTGAATATCCAAAATAGCAAAGGTTCAACTAATGATCAGCAAAGCAGACTTAAAGTTACGTGAGGAAACTACTAGAACTGTTGGGTCCTTGTAAATTCTGGAGTGTGGTCTAGACCTACTCTATCTGTAAAGTGTCTTGAGATAACTATTGTTATGAATTGATACTATAAATAAAATTGAATTGAATTGAGTAATGTTAGGATCAGAAGAAGGCTATATGAAGCATAACTGACAGAAGCCCCCGCAAAGTCCCGTTGCTGAAAAAAAGACATGCACTGAATAGGTTGAAATTTGCCAAAGGGCACATTGACTGGTCAGAAGAGAAATGGCACAACATTCTGTGGACTGATGAGAGCAAAATTGTTCTTTTTGGGTCTAGGGGCCGCAGACAGTTTGTGCATCGACCCCCATGCACTGAATTCAAGCCACGGTACACTGTAAAGATAGTAAAGCATGGTGGTGAAAACTCCTGTTATGGGGTTTCTCATACTGTGGTGTTGGGCCTATTTATTGCATACCAGGGATCATGGATCAGTATAATACATCAAAATACTTGAAGAGGTCCTGTTGCCTTAAGCTGAAGAGGAAATGCCTTTGAAATGGGTCTTTCAACAAGACAATGACCCAAAACACACCAGCAAGTAAGCAAAGTCTTGGTTCCAGATAAACAAGATTAATGTTATGAATTGTGGAATGTAGTTCAACCGTCCTGGGCTGGAATACCTGTTCACAGGTGACAGAAGTTGGTCGACTCCATGCAACTCAGATGTGAAGCAGTTCTCAGAAATAATGGTTATGCAACTAAATAGTAGAGCAGTGATTCAATGTAAAGCAAACCCTTGAGACGTTTTTCAGTTTCAGTATCGGTTTATACATTAAATGTGCGAGTTTGTAATGCAAATACTGCTATTTTTTTAACAGCCTAATATTCCTTTTTCAACACTTACTGTAAAGGTATAACACAAACTTGATCAATTTTGGTCATGTTTTGATTTTGGAATTGAATTAGCAGTGTTCCTAATGCATTCATATTATAGAATTAAAAGCTATTCTAAGGATTTTGAGCATTATTCACTTTTTTTAAACACACTGTAATTATTCTGAACACAACTGTAAATATCCTGGTTCCATTAGTGTATAATGAAGCAATGAAATGACCTCACCAGACATTGGACCCAGACAGCTTAACAGCTACGCTTTAATTAAAAAAGACATGTCTAATTTAACAAGACAAAAATAAATACAAGAGTTTCATCTCTTTAACATGGCCACATTTGTTATCCTCAAAAACAGAACAAAGTAGAAAGCAGCACAGAAAAAGGCAGCGGCCCCTTGCCACGGAATGATAAGTGCCTTCGTCAAATCAGTCAGTACTGTATGTGTGGTCATCTGTTGTTGAGAAAACGCGTTCCCTCAGCCAGACTTGAACAGCAGAATGGCCACCTGACCCAAGTAGAAGTATATGAAATGCTTGGTCTCATGAGTCACGTAGCTGCCAAAGTTCCTCCCAACGATGCAGTGCCAAGTTGGGTTATATTTCTTGTCGAACTCCTGTGACACAAAGACGTTGGGTTAAAACGTTTGGGTATGACAAACCACAGGTATCATTTATAGTTTTAATCACAACTGACAATAGGCTTAGACTAACTTCTACTATATGATACCACTAATGCTCACACCCAATTTGTTTTTACTAATATTCCCAATAACACACCATTTTTGGATCTCTGTAAAATATAGAGTGTTGTCTAAATCTATATCTGGAAATGATTTGACACTTAATAAAACTGAATTTAATAGTGTCACTGACTGGAAATTTTTTATATTGTATATATTATATAACCTAGTCACTACATTTTTGAAAGATTTACTTGACAAGTCTAGGAATTTGGCCATTGTGACGCCCTTTTAGGTTTAACAATTACACGGTAAGATAGCTTATTAGTTTTGTGCTGACTTGCATGAATTTCACACATTTGTTTGATACATTTTTTCTTCTTTCAGTTATCTTCTGTGTAAAATACTGTATCTTATATTGCCAATTTTGTAAAAAAAAATAAAAAAATAAAACAAATAGAAACATGACAATCTTGTGTCCTAGGTGTAAAAAAAACTCCTCCAGTAAAACGAATGTGACACTGCCAAGACTAAGGAGAGTGCATGGAAGATAATATACAGTTATACCTAAGTTTTTAACAGTGTCCCTCACTAAACTGATCAGGAATTGAGATACAAGGTGGGTATGAGGCTACTACAGGACATTCAGTCCTAGGGCAACTGCTTTACTCAGGAAGAGGGGAAACAATTACAAATACCAGGCTGGGCTAACATGAATTATGCACAGGGTTGTTGGCCATTGAGTTCAAAATAGCTTTACATCACTAGAAGTACTACATTTTGCTTACAAGTCAGTAGGTTAAAGTTGCACTGTGTGAACGTAGGAATAAGGAATTGAACTAAGTGAAAGATGCGTCAGCAGTGGTGTTACCTTTTTGATGTATGCAGCAATGTCTTTCTCGATGTTGTACTTCTCCAGGGCCTGTGTGGCACACTCAACGGCGTCCTGCTGCATGTCCTCCGACATGTCGGCATTTTTTATCACTGCCTTTCTTTCAGACATGGTTGCCCTGGGAAACCAAAACACAGCGGAGGATTTATCATCACCTTCACAGGCGCATTGGCACACAAACAATGCAATACACTCTAGCGCATGAGCATCCCAACAGTCCTCATCATCAATTGACTAAAACGATACTGTATGGAGAAGATACAGGGTCTCATCATCCAAGGGGGGAAACGGCTAGTTAGTGACGAAGTTATCATTACATAATAACTGACACATAACGTTACCATTTAAACTAGCCATTTCTACAAGTGTTGCATAACAACTTCCATCAGCTCGGTGGATGCGCGCTCTGCGTAGTTTCTATGGATACGCAAGACATTTGAGATTATCGTCTAAATTTTACCAGAGGTTTCATCAAAAATACAAGTAATTTGAGGCTGCAAAATGAAAGTACATTCTTCAACTAAAAACATTAACGTAAGACGTTAGAAAGCAGCGAAAAGGCAAGCTTTGCGTCAACATCAGGATACCAATATTAACATCAAACCCTCACAATAAGATAATGTTTATAAATAGGACTTAACATTATCAGATGTTAAAGGGAGAAGGGTTTTGCCACAGGTATATTCCACGAGCTGTAAACCCATTAACTAACGTTAGCTGCTCATTCATCCCGCAAAAGGAATAACAGTTAACGTTAAACAGTAAGCACAGATGTTGCCCTTCGACAATATTTAAAAAACTGAATCAATTAACCAACCGATAAATTTTTCAACATGCCAAATGTTTAAATGTACCTACTAGTCTCCCGTATAGTGTTTGGCTAGCTTTTAAAGAGACGACCGCTCCTGTTGTGACAACTCCCGCGAAGTGGTTGACACAAAAGTAATGTGGGTGTGTAGCGTAAGAGACTGCTGCCTTGACGTGTTCCTATTGGCTGGTATTAATGCACAGGGCGCTGTCATTGGCTGATACAGGACTATCTTTCAGGCATTTCCGCCTGCATTTTATTTCAAACCATCATGCTTTGCGACACAATCGTTGCCTGGGCGCGAAATTACGAATCTTTTTAGCTAATCAGTGCAAAAATAAATAACGTGTACAATACATGTCTAAGTTTACATCTCCCTCGTACAGTTTGATGTTTTCTGTATTGCTTTTTGTCTGTTTTCTTTTGTTAGGCCTGATATTGTTGTTTCATGTATAAATACAAGATGTTAAAGTGGCAAGATTTCAGTCAGTGGTTTATTTATAATTTCTATTTGAGTGAAATCAATGCAGTTTGGATCTGGTCTGATACATGAGCTTCATGTTTTCAGAGTTATGTGCATAGTTACATTATTTTTGTGTGTATGCAATGTTGAAAAACTAAGAGGAGTTTTTTGGGGAGATGCCACGTCAGACATCTAGTTTGTAATACTGCAAATATATATTGCAATACTTTCATCAGTGTGTTACTTCAAATAGTGACTTAACAGACAAATAACTTAAATGAAAATCGGTAATCATTTTAAAGTGATAATTTTTTAATGTGATGAACTGACTTTTATCTCATTGTAGGCTATTATATATATACATATATGTATATTGTTAAAGATTTTGATTTTAAAACATATATGACAGTTTTAGAAAACTCAAAACTCAAAAATGATGAATTGGCAAAAACTATTAGATTATTTAAAAATTTCAATATTACTCCATTGCTAAGCAGACCCCAAAGGTTTGCCATAAGAACTGTACTTAAGAAAAGGTCATAGTATAGTATGTTATAGAAAATGTCATAAAAAGTCATAGTATATATATGTCTAAAAAAGTTGTAAAAAATACATCATAGTATAGTTATAAAACATGTCATAAAAAAGTCAGTATAGAGCGTCATGTGTCAAAAAAGTAGTTTTTAATGCACAGTGGTAGAGTGGTTGCCTGCCAATTGGAAAGTTGGTGGTTTGATCCTTGGCCTTGTGCGCATCGTAGTGCAGTGTGAGTGTTCATTTGATGAGCCTTGTGCGGCAGCCTTGGCCACAGTGTGCGAATGGTTCCTGTACTATACCATAAGCGCTTTGAGTAGTTGTTGTCATAGTTTAGTATTCATTAAAAAAAAAATCCTATTATGCCATAACAAGTTAGAGGCTATGAGATGTGTTGTGAAGCCGTTGGGGGAAGATCCTTTTATATTAAAATGCCTTTACAATTATAGTTTTCCTACGCAATTATTTTTGTTATTAAACATCTGATTAAAAAAAGTAATAAAAAAATGAATAGTTAAGTATGCCTTAAAAAGACTCACACAGTTTGTCAAAAAAACGTGTAGTATAGTATGTCACAAAATATTCATAGTATTCCATTAAAAAGTTATAGTATAGTATGTCATAAAAAATGTAATAAAAAAGTCATAGTATAGTATTTCATAAAAAGTCCTTGTATAGTTTGTCATAACAAAGTCATAGTGTGTTATTTAACACTTGATAAAAAAAAGTCATAGTATAGTATGTCAGAAAAATGGGATGAAAAAGTCATAGTATATTATGTCATACAAAAGTCATAGTAGGCTATAGTATGTCATAAAAAGTCCTTGTATAGTATGTATTTGATAGTGTAGAATGTCATAAAAAGCCAACAGAACAAGTTAACAAAAAAGCCGTAGTATACTGTGCCATAAAAGGTCACACAAATCACAGTATATTTCATAAAAAACATTATTAAAAAAATGAAATTAAATGTCACGTGAATGTGATAAGTCATAGAATGTCATAAAAAAATGCCATGAAAAAGTCATAGCATAGTATGCCATAAATCAGTCATAGTATAGTATGTCGTAAAAAAGTAAAAAAAAAAAAAAAAGCCATAGTTCAGTGTGCCATTAAAATGCCATTAAATATTTCATAGTTTAGTATGTCATAAAAACGTGATGAAAAAGTCACAATATCATGGAAACATCATGGCATAGTATGCCATACAAAGTCATAGTATAGTATGTCGTAAAAAGTCATAGTTTAGTATTTCATTGAAGGTTCTCCAGTCAGTGCCATTGATCAAGTCCCTGGCTCAGATCTGGAGTTGGTCCCCGGGTGCTGTAAATAGTATGTCATAAAAATCCATAAAAAGTCATAGTATAGTATGCCATAAAAAAGTCACGGTATAGTATTCATAAAAAAGTCACAGTATAGTATGCCATAAAAAGTTATGGTATGTCAAGAATTTGTGATAAAAAAAGCCATAGTTAAGTATTTCCTAAAATAGTCGTAGCACAGTATGTCATACAAAAGTTATAGTAGGTTATAATATGTCATAAATAAGTCATAGTATAGTATGTTATTAAAAATGTGACAAAAAAGTCATAGAATAGTATGTCATAAAACGTCATAGTATAGTATGCCACAACAAGTCATAGGATAGTATTCCATAACAAGTCCTAGTAGGCTATAGTATGTCTTAAAATTAATAGCATAGTATGTCATAACAAGTCATAGTATAGTATGTCATAAAAATGTCATAGTATAGTATGTCATACAAAAGTCAAATGTCATAAGTTATTGGAAACATCCTATTAAAATGTTATGTTTATGTGATGTCTTACAATGTCATAAAAAATTCATTGTATTTCACAAAAAATGTCATTAAAAAGTCACCATATTTCATAAAAACTGTCATTAAAAAGTCATAGTAAACCATAAAATTGACATTAAATAAGTCATGGTATAGTACATCAAAAGTCAATAAAATGTTAATGCAATAAAAAAAGGCATAGTTTGTCATAAAAAGTAATAGTATAGCATGCCATAAAAAAAATCATAGTATAGCAAGTCATAAAAAGTCATAGTATGTCATAAAAAAAGGTATACAGTCCCTGACAAAAGTCTTGTCGCTTGTGTACAAATTGCCCTAATGCGCTGAATATATTTCTAATCAGATTTATACAAGAAATGCTCATTTAATCACAACAGTTTTGTAATAATGTTTCAGTGCAAAAAGAAACTGTCAAAAGTATTCTAATATTCACGCTTGGTAAAGCCCATTGAGTACATTTTTGCAAAGACATAAGTGTTGTCGCCTTGTCATATGAGCTTCACCTGTGACTAATAATGGATCAATCAGGTCTCAGGTGTGTATAAAAACAACCCCAGTACCTAGACCTTCACATCAACTGCAACTAGACCTCTGCAAACATGCCTAAGATTCACCCTGGCCTAAAGTTTTAATTATCAAGAGGCTGAGACCAGATCCAGTGCATGGGGCAGACACCTTCAATGTCTCAGCGTCAAGTACAGAGGATTAAAAAAACATTTGAAGACACTGGAGATGTTTTGACAAGCCCAGTCAGGCGACCCCGCAAGACAACTGCTCGAGAGGATCGTTTGTTGGCTCGAAAATCCAAGGCCAGCCCATTTTCCACTGCAGCAGAGCTCCACCAGCCCTGGTCCCCTGAAGTCCCTGTGCAACCAGAACGGTTTGTCGGATTCTTTCTCGAAATGGCCTCCATGGTCGAATCAGTGCCCGAAGCCAGCACTAAACTAAAGACAATTGAAAAACCGTGTGGCATTTGCCAAGGCCCACAGCCGGCTAAAAGGATGGACGCTGGAGAAGTGGAAGAAAGTGATTTTTCAGATGAATCTCTGTTGATTACACCACAGTTGCCGCAATGTTGCAGGAGACCTACTGGAGCCCGCATGGATCCAAGATTCACCCAAAAACAGTGAAGTTGGTGGTGGAAAAATCATGGTCTGGGGTTACATCCGTATGGGTGTGCGAGAGATCTGCAGGGTGGAAGGCAACATCAATAGTCTCAAATACCAAGAAATCTTAGCTACCTCTTATATCCTCCCACCATAAAAGAGGCCAATTCTGCAGCAGGATGGTCTCCATCGCATACTTCCATCTCCACTTCAAAGTTCCTCAAGGCGAAGAAGATCAAGATCTCCAGGATTGGCCGGCCACGTCACCAACATGAACATCATGGAGCATATGTGGGGTAATGAAAGAAGCATGGAAGACCAACCAAGAAATATTGATGAACTCTGGGAGGCAGCAGACTGCTCTCCTAGCATTCCGATGACTTCATCAATACATTGTATGAATCCTTGCCAAAACATGGATGCAGCCTTCAAGCTCATGGAAGTCATACAAGATATTAATTTGGATCTACACAACCACTATTAATTTGCTACATATTTTAGTATTTGTAGTAAATTTGTTCAATTCATGTATAGGCGACAAAACTTTTTTCTTGCCAAAATTTAACCTTTCTGTCTTTAGATAATAAACTTTTTTTAGTGACATATTATTTCAGTGCATTGAACATCATTTGGGAGGGTTTTAGCTTTTCATATGAGCTATGTCTTACACCAATGATTAATTAAAAGTCAGGTTATAGCAGGTGTTTCTACAAAATAGATAAGCGACAAGACTCTTGTCAGGGACTGTAGTATGCTGTAAAAAAAAAAAAGTTAAAAAGCCCTAGTATAGTGTGCCATATAAATGCCATTAAATATTTCATAGACTGTCTAATGATCAAGTCATAGCAAAATATATGAAATTTGACATTGTATAATTTCTTTATCCATTTATTTTACTCATAAATACTCAAAGTAAACAATGTGATATTCAAAAACACAGTCTTCCATTGTTTTATTTTTGTTTTAAATAGTTTGAGAAATGTTTGCAATCATCCACATACAAAACTGAATCCAAATCTTAATCTTCAAATTGTGTGTTATAGATTACAATCTGTCTCCCGGGTACACTGTAGCCATATTTCAGGTACCAAATTCTTTAATCTGCTGCTTTTAAAATGCCTCCCATAAAAGTTACTGAAGATACAATTATGTCTTGACTTAACACACGTTATTTTCACACAACCACATACAAAAGATTCAAGTCTACCAGTGTAACAGTCATATATTCACACATCAATTAACTGAGAAAATGTTTCTATGATGTTTTTGTGCCAAATTAGCATTCATATGCAGAAAGTGAGCCCATTAACCACAAATAGCATTTGCCTCATTGCATTTTTTACTTTCCAAATATTTAGTTTCCCCAACTTAGAAGAGAAATACTATAAGTTTAAAAATACACACTCTTAAATGTTCATGGTGAATGCGTAACAATTTTACATTAAAACACTTTGCACAATTCAGCCAAAGAGTTAAAGGGCAACACTGTCAAGGCCCAATGCCTAGATGAAAGTGGTCCTCCTCATTCATGATGGACCAACAACTCTAACAGAAGCTAGTTCTTTGAGTTCCTCTTAGATTATGGTATAATCCTTAAAATGAAAAATGTAGTCAAAAAATAAATTAGTTAAGTTTTTAAACATGATTTAAACAAAAAAAGCTTAAATATGGAGCCTGAAAGCCTTGACAAAGATACCATATACCATTAAACCGAGAGAATTAAGGAGAGAAACTGAAGATACAAAAAAATAATTTTCTTTTGCAGAGAAATTAAAGGGGATGATTTCATTTTAAGACCAGTACAAAAATTGAAATTACTTTCCCCGTTCTTTTCAATAACATTGTTGAATAGAATACTAACACACAAATTGGTACACATGCTTCTCGTTTGCAGGAAAGCTGTAGCTTCAAATACAGATGTAACTGTAAGCTGTTCTTTACTTCACTCGCTGCGCTCTTTGGGCTCTCTGTATTTGTAGTGAATGTATTCAAAGATGTCTCTCTCACTATCCACCAACAGAGGCTCGCCTGCAACACCTACAACAGATCCACAAAGAAAAATAGCAGATATTACAAGCTTAAAGCATGACTCACTGGTTACTGACTGATGCCAGAAGACACACATGGATGGAACAGAGTTGAGCAAGGTCATATGTCAATTCCACTGAGACTCACCAGTGACCCCAACTGGCCGAATGGTGTACTCATTGAGAGTGAAGCCCTTCTCCAGAGCATGAGTTCTCATGTTTTTATTGAAGATATCACTTCCAGTGAAATAAAGAACTCCACAGTAGTACTGGTCCTTGGGAATTAGCCTTGGGTAAATGGAGAAAGGGCAGTTAGAGAGCAGGAACAGACGGTTGATTAGAAGAATAAACAAAAACAGAAGGTTGCCTCTTTACAGTTTTTGTAGTATATCCAATTGTACTGTGAAGACAACGTTTTGAGAGGAAGATCATAGATTTGAGCAATATCAAGTAGGGCACCTAATATCAATACGCCTGTGAAGGTATTCTTCCTCATCTTCATCATTCGATTGCAGCTGGCAGACTCCCTAGAAAACAAGATCCAGCACATCATGACCACAGTCATGCGCTTGATGGGTTGGATGTAGTTACTGTACTAACTGCGTTATCAAACACATACAGCTGAGCACAAGAGAGGAAATAAGCACAAGCCTCACCATGTACTTGGTGTCTCCTTTAGACAGGGTGTCGGTCACAAACCCAATAGACTCCAAATGCTCGACGACGGCATGGAGGAGCTTGGGCTGGAAAAGAAGATAAATAAAACAAAATGAATTGTTAAAAGAAATAAGCCAAACTGTGATTAGTTGCATTGTTAACGTATTATCCATTTACAACATGAAAAGTGAGCCACAGTAGAGAAGAATCTTACCTGCTTCTGAGTCTGAGAGGTGTAGTCTGGGTGGGTCAGCAAAATATCAATATCACCACTCGATGCTGCACCTGGAAATTATGAACATGTAAATCAATATCATGATTGATAAAGTCTCCTCCTATCTTCCATCACTCCTAAAGTTTTACCTCTCCTGTAGCTTCCACAGATTGTCCCAATATATTCTGTATCGAGCTCCTTCAACTCTCCAAGAATAAGAGTCTAAACAAAACACACAGTGTAAGAACACTCAAAACTAATTTGAAGACAACAACAACGTAAATGCTTCATCACCTCCATCTGTTCCATTTCAGCACGTGGAATCCTTTTCTCAAATTCTTCAAAGTACCTGAAGGTGGCAGAATAATCCATGAAACGCAACACGTATCAATAGAGAAAGACTTTAAAATATTTATATAACAACTATTTATAACAAAAAACATTCAGCTAAACTTACTTGAGTCCAATCTGTTGATGATGGTTTAGCTTGTGCTCAATCTTTTTCAAATCTAAAAATTCAACAAAAAACAGCATAGAACATTACTCCTTTTATATCATACCAAAGCTACATAGTGCATATTTATCAATCTTACAATACAATGTATGTGAAGATAAAATCTCAAGTCACACACACCAATAATACGATTAAACAAACATGTTTGAACAATTCTAATAAACTAAACAAACCTTCTAACGTCTTCACCCCTTCTTCAAAAAACTTCCTGGCAGCCGCAGGGCTGAAGTCAAGACCCAAGAGATGCAGTTTGTTACATGAAGCACATACAGTAAAATTACATGAATAGATAAAGCTGAACCCATTCCTGCATCCCTCTGGAGTGGCCACTAAAAATGAACTCAAATGTTTACCAAGTGCATTTTGAGTAGTCATCATGCACATCACTGTGAATGTCAATATAAAACATGAGCTTTAAAACAGGTTTTTACATTGGTATGTTTAACAACATACCCAATTCCAGTGACTCTGGTAAGGAAATTGATGGATGAGCTGGTGTCATCGTTACGGATCTAGAGGGAAATATAAAAGTAGGATATCAATCTGTATAATACATTGAAATTGAGCTATTTTCAAACACATACCGTTGCAGTGTGACATAGATCATGTTTTACCACGCCCCAACACCCACCTTTTCCAGTTTCCGTAGTTTGCCAGTTTGCAAGAACTCATCAATCTTTTCAGCTATTTTAGCTCCAACACCATCCTGTTAAAATATGACAACAAACATGAGGCTGCTAAATAGTGTGACCTGCAGCAGTTATGTAAGACGGGCAGAGTAGTACTATTGACAAACAAAGGCTACAGCAGAGGGAATCTCATAACACACAACCAAAAGCAACATGAGCACAGTAGTGGCAGGGAAGACAAAAAATTACGGAGTTTTTTTTTTTCAGTTTGCAAGCACCATAACACTGAAATTGCCAGTAAAGCAAATAATTTCAGCTGTCCTGGTCAAGTTTAATACAGAGACAGATATGAAGAGAGGACTCTAAGACGTGGTGAATCTGATCAATTGAAATTGATTAAACTAAAAATGACCAAGAAAAACATCCACAAAAAGTGTGTAAATGCCAACACAAAACTTGGTATGGCTGTAATTTCAAAGGGGGAATGTAGATTAAGATCCTTTTGAGATATCAAGCCGATTCTTCTTCTATGATGATACCGATCATTGGTTACACCAACCTAGTTTCAGACATGTATTAAAACATAATAGAGAATTTCTTAATAAAGCTCAGTCTCAGTTGGTGGTTGCTGCACAAGGTTCCATCATGCATGTAGATCAGTGTAAAGTTTTTACATATTTATTTTGTGTCAAATAATTCCCTAATGTGTTTTATTTTTTTTATAACGACAACAACTGAATACCTTAAAACCAAAACCAGTGCACATACCAGTTTCTTGGCCTCTTCACCACTTTTGATTTTGTTAGGGTACTTGGAGATGGTAGATGCTGCTTTCCTAGACAGGGGATAAGCACAATGATTTGTAAAAGATATTGAAAGCCTAAATTAAATCTTAAAGACATATAAAGTAGCAAACATAAAGTTCTGATAGAAAGCTCCTTTTAAAAGGCCTCAAAAGAACCATTTTGTTAAAATTACAACTAAGTTTGACCACATTTACTATTTAACTCCCCTCCCAATATCAAATGTATTATACACTTAGTGACCAGTTTATTTAGTAGTTCAAGCTAAAACGTCTAAACAATGCAGAGACCTACCTCCATAAAGGTTATAATTTTCATTATTTGTTGAAACTTCTGTGAATAGGTTTTATTTAAAGGGTATGGTCATTTCAGAGGCTGTACTATATATGATTTGAGACAGCCTAACTGGATAGTGATATACAGCCAAAATCCCTGAAAAGTTGATTAACACATCACTAAAACCGTTTCAATATAAAGTGATTGTTGGTCTTCATAGTTTTAAAATGGCAGTTGAGTTGATGCTTTCTAAGCATCCGAGACTGATGTATTGTTTCAACAGTATTACATGTGTTTCGTTATTGTATGAACAATAATAATACATTATTGTATGAACATTAATGTAACCCTCTTCATCTTTAACAAAGCAAGGTTCAAGGTTCTTTATTTGTCACGTGTACAACAATTACAAAATATGTGTTGCCAATGAAAATCTTAGGCCTAGCTCAGGCACCTTCCAACAATGTTATGTAATAAATAACTACGAAAAGAAAATCATGTAAGTAAAAGCAAAATCTTCTACAAATTAAGTAATATTATTTGTGTAGAATGTATTGCAAATAAAGAAAACTGAATGTAAAGAGAATGCAATCGGAATGTAGTAATTATGTATGCATAACGAGAAGTAATACATAATATACAGAGGTGTAAACAGTTTTGAAACAGTAACCCTGACAATAATAAAAGCACACATCACTGCTGAGGCTTGAGATCTTACCTGTAAGCATTGTACTTGTGTATTGCCCTGTTGACGTTTTTCTCGTAATTGGCCAGCTCTGGAAACAGAAGTAATGGCTTTATATTTACCTCACACCCCTGCAGTTTATAGCCACTATTTTAAGAAGTGCCAGTTCGGCTGAAGGCATTTAAATGACAAAAAGGTGACTATCAGCGCAGAGAAACTCAGATTTTAGCTGCAAGAAAACCAGATAACAAAGGCAAGACATAAATAACATAATTTAGCATATTTGTTTTACAAATATACACGTAACGTTATGCAAAGTTATTCGGTTACTTTTACTTAAACACAACCCAGGTGTCACGCTAGCTATTGTTAGCTAAGATCCTTTGCGTACCGACAAGAAAGTCTGTTATTCCCTCATTGAGGGATTCCTGTGGCGCTTTCCTCTTGCTCATTGTTGCTTTGGTAAGTTCTCAAATGTCCGTTTTAAACTTAAACGGCCTTGTATGTATGCATGAAAAGTTAAAACCTATTTGTGGGTTAGGCTAGTCTCTGACTAGCACATTAGCTAGCTCAAGCTGAACAATGACCAAAAGAGGCAGAGGGGGTGGGGCGTGCGTCATACGTCACACATACCCGGAGTTGTGACGTCCGCTTTCGTCAAGTGAAAAATAAAGAAGAAGCTTTCGTCAAGTAGTAGTGGCTAGCAATGTTCAAATAAAATGACTTCCTCAGCACTCTGGAACATATTGACTTTGTCCACACTGGTATTTTAAGGTTTACCCAAGAATTTAAACCAAATTTTAAATTGTGGACATACAATGACGTAACAAATGTATTCATTATTTCAAAACAGACAATTCTATACAAAGACAAAACATTGTTTATTTTTCTTCCAAGAGAAAACTGCATCTTATTTAGTATAATGTGTATTGTTCTTTTTTTGACTGATTATGAGTAACCTCAATGGCTGGTCTTATGTAATAGTAGTAGTTTATAATATATAATTTCAAATTTAATAAAAGGAAACACTTTTCCAAAAATAAAATGATAATCTATTGTACAAGGTTCTGTGTTTTGTTACATTATGCAACTACAAAATGAATATTAATCTTGATAAAGCAGTGAATTTACAGGAACATCTCCTCTTCCTTCTCTTTCCTCCTCATGCATTAGGAATCTATTTTTACATAAACTTTGTCCCTGGAGAATATTTTAATGGCCTCCTCGATTTCAGAAAGCCTACAATCAAGATGGGCCCGACGTGAACGAACACTCAGATTGTCAGCTTTGAGAGGGAGAGACAGCAGCTCAGACACCAGGGAGCGATGGGCTGAGGAAACAAAAAACAAAATTAGAGAAGCAAATATTTACTATACATGTAGTACCTTATTGTAATGTAAGGGCAGAGATAAAGAGCGACAGAGACATACTCTCTTTGAGGGACTTCAGTGTCTCCTGTCTCTCACTCTCAGGCATCAGGGTGTGACCAGCTGGGGCTGTAGGATCAGGTGCGTTCCTCCTCCTCTCCTCCTCCTCTTTATGCCACTGCTCCTTCCTTTCCTCAAGACTGAGAGGGCGTTCATGTGTCATTGAGAGGGAGAATTGAAATGACAGCAAGAGCATTATAATTGTGTCAAGAGTCATGTGACTTTAATAAAATGGAAAGATCCCTCAAATCTGATTTGAAGAGGTGTGTTTTGTGTTTGAACTGCGTAGTAATAATATTGTTTAGTGATTTTGAGTCACTGGGTCATACTACATGGAAGTTATTGAAAAGATATCATAAAATTTCCATAAAAATACATTTTATTTATAAAATAGAAGAATAGAAGCTCTTCAGCTCTTCATTTTTAAAACAGACATATCATAAATATTTTTCTGATTTCAAAGAAGCACTAACATCCCACATGAAGAGGTGTGTCCTGTGTGTCCAGTGTAGTAATAATATCTGGTATTGAGTGACAGGGTCATATTACATGAAAGCTATTGAACAAACCATTAATTTTCCATAAAGAAAATATTCATGTAACTTTTGAGTAGAGAATGACATTTGATTGTAAGGTAAGGATGTAAGAAATGGCATAAGAATACTCACTACTGAGGCACCTGTCCCTTGACGGCACTGGGGACAGGCTTATCTCTAAGGTTTGTCAGTGACTGGGACCGACGCAGCACAGTTTTTCCTGCAGACCGGGCATTATGTTTTATGAAGTCTATTGTCTGGCCTTGCACCTGTAACTGTATCCACATACAACAATGTATGGAATTAAAACAAAAAAGGAAATAATGCAGATACACATCAAAGTGAGCAAAATGCACATTCATGTTATTTGTTTTGTACTTTTGGAGCAAATTACAATAGTTGCCAATATATACAGTATAATCAATGTACTATACCTCTTATTGTCTAATCATGTATGTTTAAATAAATACACCTTTATTTGCAATTCTCACTTGCAAGTTCTGGTCCTGTATGGAGTTGCAAGAAGCCGGGCGTTGCAAAGCTACAGGAGAGGTTTTGGAGCGTGGTCTTGGTGGAGCAGCAGAGTGAGCCTTCAGATATGTTAGACACTGTGGTTTAGTAGTTGGACTAGAAACCTGCATTAAAGAGACTGGATTAAAAGTGAACCAGAGGAAATCATTATAACTCAAGGACTTCCATCTTTTGCAGACAGGCTCCTTACCTGTAACTGGACCATCACCCTGGATGGGACGTTTTGATATTTGGAGGAGGTCCAAAGAGCTTTGACTGGAACCGGACGAGACTGTGCTCTCTCAGCCTCATGCTCTTTGCAGCGTCTCTGGATCTCCCTGAGCCGACGCACATTCTCTTTACCAAAGTCATGTACCCGCTGTTCTGAGGGTCAAGAATTGCAAAAGTTGTCTCAATAACATTTTTAATTTTGTTTCTCTTAGTTGCTATGACAATTAAAAAATGGAAAACAAGAAATAAGAAGATACACTTATACTATCCTTCAAAAGAAAACAGACCCGCTCTTTTTTTTATAGCCCAAATTTACAAACCTGAAAAATGTATTGCACTTACTCTGTTTGGGAACAGGGGTGATAGAGACACCTTCTAGTTTGAGTAGTTCTCCCACTACTCCTCTCTGTCCTCGTTCCAGAATATGGGTGGCATTAGGACTGATACGGGGACGATGTGGGGGGGTACGAGCACTGTAGCAGCCAGGGTGCAACACAGGATCTGGAGCGAGAGGCCCTGAGAGCAGGGCCATAGTCCCATCATGGTTTCCCTCTAAACGGCCACGTGCTGGAGAAAAAAAGAAAAACTAAACGAGGTCACTTAAGGCTAATCTTTTGTTAATAAACTGATGAGTTCAAACACATGAAGACAAGATTTGGGTCACTCATGCATGTCAAGAGGTTAACTCCAAAGAATCCACAAAGGTTCTAACAAATCGTTCTTTTAATGTTGTCAAAAGGAGACATCCATCTTATTATTATTATTATTACTATTATTATTATTATTATTATTATTATATTGAGTTTGCCCAAAAGAACTGGAAAACAACATAATAACTGTTTTAAGTTTGTCTTAATATTGAAGAGCCCCATGGCTGCATCTAACCTGAAGCAGGTCGTGTGTAGTACTGAGGAAACAGAGAAGGATCTGGGGGAATTGGCCCAGATATTGATGAAGGTCCCTCACACATCTGAAGCTGTAAATTGTACAAAAGAAGAAGAAAACAACAACAACAACAACAAGTACAAAGATTGGTGTTAGAACTTAATGACAAGTAGGATAGAAAATAACTGCACCTTTCTAATAATATATATACTTGAGGGTTTAAATCCCACCGAATGAATGAATAAGACTATGCAGAAGTGCAGTTTATGTTCAGTCAGTAACGTTGTATGGTGGCTGCAGGACAGCTATAATGAATTACTGGACAAGTCAATCAGTCGTTCTATATGCTATGAAAATCCTTGTTCGTCCAGCGTTGCATTGTTTGCTAACGTTGTTACCTAACGCCGTCCAGCTATAAATACTGTTAACTTAATCAGCTAGCTAGCTAGCTAACGCTAGTATTTTGTAAGGTCAGCTAGCTAGTTAGCGTTAATCAACAAGTGTTCTTTGACCCGAAATTATTTGCAATTGTTTACGTCGACCAAACAACTTTAATCGATTACGTTGCACTACTACGGACGGTTGCATAAAGTAATCAAGAACAGGTGTTTACCTTTATTAGCTAGCTCTCGCCTTGTTTATCAGTTGAGAATGACGGCTGATGACGCTAAGGTATCAACACTTGTTCCAGCATTCTTCACCATGGCAACGGGGCTGCACACAGAACTAGATTGGACAGAAGAGAGTTCCCCCAAAGTCCAAAACAGCAATCTCCGACTTCTATCAAAACAATTTAATTTTACCAAATCAATTTAACTGATAAGCAATTAGTAATTTATCGAAAATAAGACACGGACACAACGGCGGATTAATAACAACAGCCAACAATTAGTGTGTTACTGCCAACTATTTTGTGTCAGTTCAATTTTCGTAGACTAGCCATGACGTATCTCACGCCTTAAGATGTGTAGTTAGCCTGGACCATAGACCTCAATAATATTCAGTTTTTGGCCCGGACAAGCCGCTGTTTAAATGCTCACCTGTAGGTTTGAGTTCTAGGTTATAGCAGGTGTATTTCTATTCTAATCCCTCTGGTGCCTGTGTGCAAGATCCATGTAATCCCTGAGTACTGCCTATCAGGTTTACTAAATTCCTACATCTCTGCTAAATACCACATTTTAATTAAATTTGACTGCCATACCCAAACCCAAACTATAGCTCTAATCTTAACTATTCCGACCCTTATTTAAAATATAACATACCTATCTAAACATAAATGTGATTGCTGGGACATGCTGGAGAGGTACTCATTCTCAGATTGAGTCCTGTCTGACAGGTCTTTCATTATGGCAAATCATAGACTGTGTATTATTATATAATTACTGTATAATATCAACGGTCTATGGGGCAAATACACCCAGTGTTCACGAGGGATATTAGCTATAGGTTATTGCCCCCGAGTGGTGTAGGGGTGTCATTACACCAACGCAAATTAAGTGTTTACAAATGTACATATATGTTCCTGTATATTAACCATAGACTGTTAATATTAATAATATTCAGTCTATGATATTGACCTAACTTAACCCCCTAACCCTAATTTTACAGTCTATGGTGTTTACACATTTGTTTCTCCCACTGTTGTTGTTTCACACTGGCAGTGGCTAATATAATTTATATAGGCCTATACAAATCAGGCATTGTAAATATATTCATATTTCTGTGTTACTGCAACTTGAATGACCAAAATTCAAAGAGTTTTACTTTCTAAACAAGCTTAATATTTAGTGTCAATCTGTGGGAAAAAAGTAGATGAAAAGTAGATTGTTGATGTAAAACCATGCATCATCAGGCCTATTAGGCCTAACATGATAATTTTATATACATGTGCCTATGTGAATATTCTACCAATATAAAAGTATAAACCTTTTTGTCATTGACATTTTAGAAGTATTGAGTGGTATTATCGGACCAATCGGTCAAGCCCAAACGAAACACCTCCTGGGCACCAAAGATCTTCAATGTTCACATTGTGAACCCCATGTATATATGATAACATTTACGAGCAGTGTTCTCTTTGATAAGGTTTTTTTTTGCTCAATGTCAATTGCACAACAGCCCCGCCCTCGGCTGGAGGTCTGACTCGCGCCTGCCCAGTCAGTTTGTCTCTGCTTTCTCCTTCACTGCGCCCCGCTGCACCGAACAACGCCGTTAAACTCTGCACGCGCCGCCCCATAATCCAAGGTAAGGAATAACTCACATTAGCGACTTATTATTTTACAAAACCTATTGTCTCATGCCGGTTTATCTGCACGACGAATTAGCTGTTGACAATTGTCACTTGAATGTCAGTCAGATGTGAGTCACACATAAGGGGTGTGTAGCAGCGGGAGCGGGTATGCCAGGGTTTTAATGCCAGTTCAGACCTGTTTTTGCCATTATTGTAATCAGTAAACCACCTGAAACTAATTCCCACAAAGGGAGTTTTACTTACTTAAATGTATTCTCAAAATATGACGACATGGGACACGGGGGGGTGTCATAACTCTGTAAATGTTATGATGTAGCATTTTACCATTGCGGTGAAACATCAAAAGTGAGACAGCTGAAAAAAAATGTTTTGAAAAGTTAGCTGTTGCAGGGCTGGCACCCCTCCGGCAGATAACAGACATCATATGGACGCACAAACAATGGAAACCAGACGTGGACGCATCTGGCAAATTAAAATAGCCTACTCGTCCACTTATGGACAAGGGCGACGTGATAAATCTCGCTAAAACGTCTTATCTGACTGTTTGTCTAGAAGCACAAGGTCCATGATCAATAACATGACAAGGAACGTTATCTTTTGGCAACAGCCACGCACGCCCCTGTCTATGTAATCACGTATTCGACACAGAGTGGTAGTTATTTATTAGTAACATCATGATGGTCGACCTAGAGGAATCATTGAGAGTTTACCACTATTCGGGAACAATGTGGAAATTCATCAGCTTTTTTGGAGCGTCACTCTCCAGAGTTCTGAAATCAGAGCTGTGCAAGATTTGTCTTAGAGCTGAACAACACTAATTATTAATAACAATAAGCCACAGGATGTTGCAGTGAGCATTACAGACAGTTGAAGCAAAACATCATGATATGATATTTTTGACCGACTACATCGATATCGGTGTTGTGGCAATATTGTAGGGTTGACAATTGGTGCTTTTACAAAATATTTACAAAATGACATTTTTGATCAACAATCATCAGTAATGTGGATATAATGACTAAGTGGGTAAAGGCAAATAATAGAACAGCTAGTACAACAATCTGGTAAGTTCAGAAAATTGCATCACTTTACTGTAATGTAGCCTTAAAACCAGGAAAAGACAACACTTGTGTCATATTGCAATATTACGATGTCCAAAATTTAAGATGATATCTAGCCTCATTTATCAATATCGATATATTGCCCTGCACTAATTACAAGACCCAATCACACTGGTAAACAGGTGATTTCACACATCAGTCTTAACTGTTGTCATTAAACACATTGAAACCCCCTGGATGCTGAACACATCACACTATAGAACACATTTGTCACTACCTCATGCTCTTTACATTCAAGCTATAAATTGTCTTAGTGTAACATGACTGCACTTGACCTTATCTCACACCCACACATTCCTACTGTTAATGCTACCCACACTTGCTTTGGTTTAACCTTATCTGAAAAGTTGACCAGTGTTGGGTAACTGCCTGTTTATAGTTTTTTGTTCAGTATCTGCTCAGTAGCAGGGGGGGGGGGTTGGAAATCGGCTTGGTTTTTCATATTAAACTGCTAAACAATTGAATACATGTTGAAACTATTGCTAAAATGGTGTGTCGTTAAATAGTAAGACAGTTGAATAACCAGTAACTGATTTACATTAAATAAAAACATCCAACACACTGGAATCACTTTTACATATATACAAAGTATTTTTTCTCCCATCAACACAAATTAAACACTTACGTATGGCACACTAACTGATACATCCGTTTGCTGTTTGACAATATACTTTTCAATAGATTTCTCAATAATGATATAATCATAGGTAGTCAGAATCAAGAGTAACCATCTGTTTCTATCAATCAGAGTTGATGTAATACACTAGTGCTCTGTAAGAAGACAAACACCTCTTCAAACAGTCAACTGGTAATAATTCAAACCAACAAATTGGCAATTCACACTAATTTTGCTGTGTATATATAACGCATTAACAGCTGTTCCCGATTTTTAAGAGCAGGTTTCAAATATATGAGGTCTAAAAATGCCACAAAATGGTATGTGTGTCACGATCAAACTGCTTTTTCTGTACACAACAATCTCTCAAGACTAAATTACTACAAGCACATAAAACAGCGTTATCCATGTTAGACTAACATAGAAAAATAACTAATTGGCAAACCACAGACTTTGTACTGTTTTAAAGATATTGTCTGTGTTTGATTGTTGACATTCTTGTTGTTTTGTTGTCATCTTGTTGTCTGTGTGTGGAAGCAGTTTCCCCTCCAATACCACAGTTGTTTATGGGTGTCATTTTGACCTTTGAGCTCAGTCGAGGTTTTCATTTTGTTGTCTGAAAGTCTTAAGATCGGTAGCTGGAGTGTGTTTGTATATAAATACAGTGTGGAGCATGGAGACAAATGAATCTGTTTCCGTAGAGACTTTAATAGGCTGAACCTGGAGGAGGACACATGCTGAAACCCTTGTCACATGTGTTGTAGTGTTAGGTTCACCTGGGCTAAATTTAGAGTTGCGTGTTGAGGCTGATGGATGATGGCCAGAAGGGAAAGGGAAAAAAATGGACTGCGTAGGGGAGGAGGTGAGTGGTTGCAGAGTCTGTTGGGTGAAGTGACAAAGACAGTCCAGGACTTTCACATGGTTAGCAAAATGCAGGTCAGCTGGCGCACATTTGCTTACCGTTTGAGAAATGAAGAGCAACGCTGAGACAGCAGAGACGGACAGGATTCATTCCACATACTGTGATTTATGGTCCTAGGTCTGCGTGTGAGAAAGCTGGGGGTCTTAAAGGCCCTAAAAAATGTTCTCAGTCATTTTCTTACTACAAGTGAAGGGGTTTTACAAGACTACAGAGTTTCATCAGATTTAGTTATTTCATGTTGGGAGATTTCTGTATTTCTGGTCTTTTGTTTGTTGGCCTGGTTTGTAGTGGGTGGGGCTTTAATTAATTTGGAAAAAGGTGAATAATGGTAACTGCTGAATGTGTAAATAAGCAACTTTTTGTTAACAAGCTTAAGCTAAAATTTGATGATTTGTAGACGTGTTTATTTCTACTGCGCCCAAAGGATAAGGGATTTTTTCAGTTAATTGAAAGAGAGTATCAGTAGAAAACTGCTCTCTAAATTGTAACTTTTTTAATGGTGCCTTTTGCATATGAGTTTGTATGTTTTCTCATCATACAGAGTTTAATACTGTATATCGTCGACAAGTATTTAAAAAAAAAAAATGTTGGAAATGATTTCCGTTCAGTTTTTTTTTATTACTCAATTAGCAATTTGTTGTATTTTAGCAGAATACTGAAAGCAGCAAAGAGGCATGCTATGAGTACACTTGAGTACACTTTATGAGTACACGGTAATGTTTTGTTTATTATTGCGATATTCAACATTGATATCGCATATTTTAATCATAACAGGGAACCCCTATATGAAGAAATATTTATGATTTGAAATAAGTTTGTCAGGGCTTAGAGGACTACACCACCTTTGAATGTGGAAAAGACACATTTGGAGAGATTACTGAGATTACTGTACATTTAGGACTCTGCTCATCTTGCCTATTGGTGACATGTGAGAGGTGAAGGACACTGTGAAACCAAGTTGCTTCACAGCTGCTTAAACATGCTGTTGATGTAAATACCCTTGGACAGGCGCTTACTTGTATGATGTGCTGTGTTTTCTGTGCCCTTGTAAGCGGCATATTTCACCAGATCATCCTTTTGTTCCCTTCGTGCAGCTAATCGGCATTTTTTGTCTGATAAAAATTAATGCCATACAGGGGCTATACATAGGCCTTATAATGTTCACATCCTGTACACAAAGTACATTTGTTCATCATCTGCTAGCCTGTGCACATACAGTTAAATGTTATGCAATAGTTGTCCAGTTAGCTGTATAGAAAGGGGACCTCTGAGCTCTGACGGAATGCTAAAGAAGCATGCTAATATTCACAGCAGCAGACATATCCACATATAGTGCACCGTTGCGGTCAAAACAGTGCTACACTACTTGCCAAATGTTTCTATTGTCCCTCCTTGCACTTCCCTCCTCTGAAGAGACATGGCAGAGAAAGGAGTGGGGTGTGAGGTTCAGCAGGACAAGACAGGAAAAGGGGATCAGGCAGACAACAAAGGCCACTGTGTGACATGTCAGCACTACGCACCTAAGGGACATGGTGAGTTGGGGGTGTGTGTGTAGAAAAAAGATCCCTGGATTGAGCATTGGCTGCAGTTATATTCATTTTGTGAGGCCAGAGTTGCTTATTTGTTACATTTTCAACTTTTATCTTTTGTCAGTTCTACTGTGTTTGATTGCAGTGACAGCATTTAGATTTTTCTGCACAAGCTCAATCATTGATTCATTAGTTTATAGAGAGTGCATTATCTAAAGCAAAGTCTCCATCTTTTGAAGAAAAGATGTGGGGAGATAAATAGTGAAGGGAGCAGCAGGACAAAAGCACAGAAAGGGCGGGTCACTAGTAAAACATTAAACCAGTTGTAGTTAATTAGTGAGTGCAGGATACTCTAAATGCTTCTGCAAAGTCTACTTGTCAAAAATGTCTTGTGCACATTAGAGCCCGACCGATATATCTGCGGGCCGATACTATCGGCCGATATTAGGCATTTCCCGAACTATTGGTATCAGCATTTATAATGGCCAATAAAAGAAAAAAACATACATACAGTATATATTAAAAAAAAAAAAAATCCAGAATCATTTAAATGACAAATAAATGATTCCTTATACATTGATATTTAAAAAATAAAATTAAAAAACGGATGGTCAACCATGTGTTGTCTATCCATGAGTGTTGGCACTGCATAGTTTACATTGTCCATGTTGGCAACACTGATTATTTTTTTGTTATTGTTTTTGTTCAAAGGACTTTAAGTTTCATATCTTAAGTTTGTATTTTTATACATTTTATTTATCAGAATGTTAATATATTTGGATGTTCCTCTGTTTTGTTGTGACAATAAAACAAATTATTATCATTATTTTTGGGAGAACTCAAATAACTACAATTAACTAATGTTTGGGAAATCTGTTTATGTTTTGTTAGGAGTTTCTGGATTTAAAAAAAATATATTGCCCGATATATTGGAATATCAGATTTTTAAATAACCAAATATTTGTATCGGTCTTAAAAATCCTTCATCGGTCGGGCTCTAGTGCACACACCAGGGAGCCAGGGGACCCTGATGACTGTCTCAGTGCAGTGGTGTGCAGGACTCGGAGTTGCTGACTTACCTAACCTGCTACTGCTTAGGTTAGCTCTGCTGCATTGGCTTGCATAGTGTTTTTTTACACATCATATATATTACATCTTTTTCCTTCACAAGCATAGCATATGCCCACATAATGGGGATGTGTTGAAAGACAGTAGTTAGTTTTGCAGAGAAATGTCTGTTGGATGGCTGTGTGATCTAGTAAAACATTTGCTGCTATACATTTTGGGTCTCTTCCTCCCAGTTAATCAGTCACATTAGTTTAACATCTGCTGCTTGCTAATGGACTGCTGCCATGCAATCAATAGGGTTTACATGGAAGATGGAGAGGCGGGAGAGAAGCTGGATTTCCCCTAGACAGGCCCCCTCCAGATGGTGAGGGTCTTCCTGTATACTGATGATTGTTTGCCAGTAAATATTTGCTAGAAAACGCTATCTGTGATGCTTTGTGCGTGAGCAAATATAGCACTTTACATGTATTTATGCCTTCAGAAGTGCTCTCTGGGTTGCATTGCTTATCTTCTTCAAAGGTGCAGAGCTTCATGCATTTGCAAGAGGTATTCAGCTCGTAGTTGTTGTAGCATTCGTTCTAGAATTTAGATTTAAAGGGTATTCCACCGATTTCACAGATAAAGTTAAGTTGGGGAGTAATGTCTTACAAACTGGAGGAGTATGTAAGATGTGGGTGTGTACTAGGTTGAGAATGAAAGTCACCATTGAGTTGCATTATGGGAAATGCAGATTCCAGAATTTTTGGAGCGTGGCCTATGATAATAATAATTTCTACTTTATTAATCCTGCAAGAGAAATTACATTGCTACATTCTAGGGCCACCAACTTCATGGAAGCGCATTATTCAATTGCTGGAGTATCCCTTTAGTTATGCATTTAGATGGATTTATGCAATAAAGAGTGAATGTGCCTTTTATTCTAATGTGCATGTCTGTTTCCTCAGGCACAATGGCCGTCCCTCCTTCATACTCAGACTTGGGGAAATCTGCCAAAGACATCTTCAACAAGGGCTTTGGTAACTCAACAAATTCTCTTAATGTATACATATACTGTTGATATGATGATGTTGTTGTTTAGTTAAACAGTTTTGGATAAAGCATTTCTGAAATAGGACAGACATTAGAGAACTTATTTTTTTGCCCTGTGTCAATTTGAAGGCACACTGTTTATTTTGTTGCAGCTGTTTCAGAACAATGCTGTGCAGTACAAGGTTATTTTTCCAACCTTTCGTTTTTTCCCCCAGGATATGGAATTCTAAAGCTGGATGTTAAGACCAAGTCCCAGAGTGGTGTTGTAAGTACTACTGATGTCTTTGTAATTCTGACGTGTTTAGGCTTCTCTCTCCCAGCGCTCTGCTGCACAGAACAAATGGCTGATTGCCTTGCAGCACTTCATATCAGAGTGTGTTTGCTGCCTGACATGTACTTAGTTTAAGCAACACAGTCAGCAGATTAAGATTGTCTGCCTGACAAGTTAACACCTTACTCTTTTCACTCATTCACATTTCATCTAATGGGAAAAAGGTGATCCATTTCAAAGTTTTCAGTACTCCAGACATGTTGTGTCTGTGTTGCTATACACCTGTTGCCATGGTAAAACCATAATGATCACTTGAATACAGTTTTCCACATGCCACAAAACTCAAACCTCACTAAAATCAACATTGTTAATGTAGTCCCTCCGTGTCTAAACTCACAGGTTTGTGCTTTCTGTCTTGCTGCTTTTCATTTTCCCAGTGAGCATGTAAACTCTGTGTGGTTCTCTCTAACTTTCTCTTATCTCCTTTTTCTGCTTCTTCCTTGGATGCTCCTGTCAGATGGTAAGAGAGTGTGTGTGCATAAGTAATGATTAAACAGGTGCACTGCAGGGTAAGCCAGTGATACCAGTTATGTTTGTGTACAGACTGGGCATGCAGGCTTTCTGCTAAGTGTTTCTTTGCAGCCTTAGGTCAGCTAAGTGACAACCTTACCCCAAATGCCACAGCCGTAACAGCACTAATCCTTAAATACACTCACAACCAACGTCTTCCTCACAGTCCTGCCTATATTTCCCAACTAATTTCTCTATCTTAAAATGAGTTGTTTTTCTTTTAAATAACTGGCCAGATAGCAGAAAAAAAGCAGAGAAACAATACTTGCTTTCCTTCAACTTTGTTTCTTCCTTCTTTTTTCTTGAATGCTTTCTCTCTCCTTCTGCCGCTAGTTTCTGTAGTTAAAGCTTTTTGATATTAATGAACGGCCATTACATTCAATATATTGCCAAATGAGTTGCTACAAGCTAAGACTACCAGCGCTGTCACGGAAGGCTGGTACCATGTGGACGTGCTGACTGTTTTGTTGTCATTGCATAGGATTCCTCATGGGGGCACTGGCAACATGGCAATGTGCCGTTCTGCTTCCCTTCCCACCATCATTTCATCCCTCTTTGTCCTTCAGGAGTTTGCCACCTCCGGCTCCAACAACACGGACACAGGAAAGTCAGGAGGCCACCTGGAGACCAAGTACAAATTGAATGAGCTGGGCCTCAGCTTCAACCAGAAATGGAACACAGACAACACTCTCACCACAGAAATCACCATGGAGGACCAGGTGGAGTCAAACAAACAAAGATATTACTCTTTTTAAGTTCTTAAAGAATATATGACAGGATTTTACTTTACTAGCCTAATAAAATGTTCAGAGATCACTTTCAGATAGAATATCAGCTCATGGTCTGTTGTCTGTTTATCTGTCTGTAGCTGGCTAAAGGCCTGAAGCTCGGTTTGGATGCGTCATTTGTGCCAAACACTGGGTAAGAACTCTCTCTCTCTATATATATATATATATAATAAGTGAATACATTAGCCAATCAATATACAGATGTATAGTACAAATACATTACCACTATCTTACTCCCCTTTTCTTTCCTTGTTATTTCTTCTGTAGCAAGAAGAGTGCCAAACTGAAGTCTGGCTACAAATGTGACTTTGTAAATGTTGGCTGTGATCTGGACTTCGACATGTCTGGTCCCACTGTCCACGGAGCTGCTGTGCTGGGCTACGAGGGCTGGCTGGCAGGCTACCAGTTGGCTTTTGACACATCCAAATCTAAACTGATCCAGAACAACTTTGCCCTTGGATACAAGGCCGGTGACTTCCAGCTTCACACCAACGTGTGAGTCACTATATTACAGTAAAGACAGGCAGGGAGTGGAAGGGATACATTAGATATGGGCAGCAACAAAAGATCAGATCATCAAGTTCAGACTAACATGCACTCCTGAGAATCTCCACCATTATTATATGTTGTTTGTATTTCAGTAATGACGGCACAGAGTTCGGTGGCTCCATTTACCAAAAGGTGAACAGCAACTTAGAGACGGCGGTCCACCTGGCCTGGACAGCTGGCAGCAACAACACGAGCTTTGGAATTGGAGCCAAATACCAGCTGGATAAGGACGCCTCCCTGTCTGTAAGAACTGACTTCAAAACATCAAAAACACATTTAAAATGATAAAACTCTTATCACTAGGGTTAGCAGTGACAATGGCTACAGTGCATAAAGAATAATATATTCCAATTTGGGAGAAAACAGGGAAAAATTCTAGAAATCGATTTCACAAGACGAAGAGTCAACAGCCACGCTAGCATCTATGTGAGACTTATGCTTTGAGCTTAATACACACAATGACAATGTTAACATGCTAATGTTAAGCAGGTATATATTTGACTGTTAACCATCTTAGTTTAGTGTGTTAGCATGTTAACATTTTCTAACTGGCAATAAATGGAAACACAGGGTCTCACCAAAGTCATTACAATTCATCCTGAGGCGGACATGAATGTTTGTACCAAGTTATATGAAAACAGGTGCCAAGATATCTCACTAAAACCCAAACACGCCTGCTCTTGGCTTTAAAGGAAAATTTTATTCTCTGGAGACAGTTAATGTCTGTCCATCCATCTAGTAGTTGTCGAGATAGTTCAGTCTGCAGACTCTGTGCCAAAGTTGTGGGCTGATAGATCCCTAGAGCCAATAAAAAAACCGTCCTAAATTTACTCATCTGTGTAACTGAGGTACATTTTTTAAGCCATAATTTTCTCAGTTGTTGACCTTAGACTGACGTGTCCATATGTATGATATATATTATGTAACTGCATTCCAGATCCCATCTTTTCACTCTCTTAATGCTGTGTTCATGATTATCTCATAACAGTCCATGATGTTTTGTTTCTTCTCACAGACCAAAGTTAACAACGCCTGCCTCGTTGGAGTTGGATACACACAAACCCTCAGGCCAGGTTAGCTGACTGTCTAGTATATCTTTCTTTTTGTTTTTACTCTTTGCTATAACAACAGTCTAAAGTCCATATGCATGGCTAAATAACCTTACCCTCTTCCCTGCAGGAGTGAAGCTCACCCTCTCAGGGCTGATTGACGGGAAGAACGTGAACGGAGGTGGACACAAAGTCGGCTTGGGTTTCGAGCTGGAAGCGTAAAGATTCAGCAAGAGGAGAGAAGTGCAACACAAGAAAAGAATAAAGAGCCCAAATGTGAAAAAACAGTTAAAGTCGACCCAGCGACAAGTAAACACATCTTCCCTCTGAGTCCTACACACATATGCACACAGATACACATATTCGTTGGCCTTATCCCTGAAACCCAGAGCAGCCTCCGAGACCTCCGGCACTGTAATTTTAAAAGTCAAGAATGTTCTTGTGTTACTTTTTTTTTTTTTTAATTTTACATTATTTACAACTCTCACAATATTCTAATATTTGATCAGATATTATCAGAATACTAGACTTGTCAACAAGCAATTCATGCATGTTCTCCAAAAAATTAGCTGCTCATGACCAGTTTGACCAGACGAAGTGCACTTCCAACAGCAGCTTGGTCAGCTTGTTTTTGTTCAGATATACTCTGGGTTTTAGACATTAATAAGGTAGATGGATGTTTTTTTTGGTATTTTGTGTTTTCAAGGCAAGGAGGAGGTTTTGACTTTTCATTGTCACATTGACAAGTACAGTGACTGTAAACAGATGCAATAAATATATAGCTGGACAGAATTAAGCGGGGAAAAAAAGACAGTATGGCTGATCCTTCTCAGAGTGAGTGGACTTTGATCTCACCAATAGACCTCAGTAACACAGTTTTACTGTGAACCTTCAGTTGCCTAAATGTCTTTTTCAGGTTCTGTTTGGTAAAAGGGCTGACGGTAATTTGAGACTCTGTGTCACCTCTTTGTCTTGTCTCGTTTTGTGTCCTGTACCTGTTCAACCTTTACCACTTCATCTGTGCTGTGCTTTGTATAGGATATCTAGTCAACAGTTAGGACCTCAAACTGATTTTATTGAATTAATGGAATAAAGAATGTTAAACACTATGATCTTGATCTTTTATTTTTTTGGTTGGAATTATTGAAATGGAAATCAAGCAAAGTACAATGCAGTAACATACGGTTTTCAAAATACAAAATTGTTTTGAAAGTTTGGATAGATATGTCAAACATTTTGTTATTCTGACATTATTAAAAGGCGTACACACATAGACAAGATATCACAGATACTCACCAATATGTAACATCTCTCATCACTTTGTATGATCTATACACAGTAAAGACCTCGTCCAATAGTTGAGATTATATCCAGAAAACCCCCATTTAAATATAATAAGAGGTAAAGTGAATTAAAATGTTTTTGTTGCCGCTTTCACAGTTTTGCCAAAATCCATAATTTTGACTATTTTTGCATTTGCATTGTTTAAGCAAAACAAGAAAATGTTTCAGAATCATTGTTTAGACTATAAACCATCTGTTTTGATGACCATATTTGACCAACCCAAAAGAGAAATAGGATATGTTTGTTTTGATTTTGAACGCACCATATTGTACAAGTGTTTCTTTTTTGTGTCCACCCTCCATATTATTAGCAGTGGATGTCATTCAGTGTACACTTATATTAGTCTTTTTAACATTATAAACTGCACCCATGTTGTTCAATGACTGTCTGATTAAAATAAAATTTGTAATAAAAAATATTAGTCCAGTAAGAAACACATAAATGGATACATATTTACATTTTAGGTACATACCACACATTTCAATGAATATCTTTAGAATATAACCTTTTTAACGTTTAATGAATGTGCATGAATCTTAAAATATAATCTGCAGAAACTAGAATGTATAGTTTCAAAACAGAATTATTTTTGTCTGTCAATTTTGGTAAAACATTTACATTCATGAATTCTCTTTCACTTTCTCTCATAAATTTGAGGATAAAAATTACTCTTACTATGTCTGCCCGCTGTTTTATGACAGTTTTGGTTTGAGAATTTGCACTGCGTGCAGACCTCTTCTCATACTGTAACACTGCAGTAATGTATGTAGGTATGGTCAGACTGGGACTTTCTAAATGGTTCGTATGTTACAATCATCAGATTCAATTAATGGTGCCAATGAAATGGTTGATCTTTCCATTATAAAGTGCAGTTTTAGCCCAAAAAATATTTCATGTTTTTTTTAAATACCAAATGGGTGAATAAGATCCTGCTTTAATAAATGTATCTCATTCCAATCCAAGATACATTTGCTTTAGAGCCTCTTTCTTTACATCAGACAGGAGTTGTAAGTAGGTTTACCTACTGCTTAATCTCATTAAGCAAATATGTACCAGCAGCTATTACTCCATTCATATTGTTAAAAAGACCAGCTATTACCACATCCTTGTGTAGTTTGACATCTTATCCACACAGAGGCAGTAGAGTACCACATGTAAGCAAAAACAATTTAGGCGAGGTCACTGGAGAAATTCTGGCCTTCCTGCAGCCATGTCCACTCCCTCAACACCTAGAGCAAAACAAAGAGTTGTGTTTCTTATTAGTAAACACACATTAAACAATTCAAATGATCATAAACTACCCCAGACAACTGCTTGGTGTCACAACAAAACGAGCGTGAGCGCTGACGAAGGAAGTGTGAGCCCGTATGTACCTCCATACTGCTCTCTGATTCCTGGATGGTGTCATGCAGCAAACTCTGGAGTCGACTCTCAAATGTCCTGCTCTCTTCCACAAGAGACTCGTCCCTGCAGACACACCCAAAGTGATTCATGCGGATGTTATACAGATAAACTATCACCAACATTATGATTATGTCCAAGAAATGAAACTATGCCTCTCTGAAAGATTCTGATAATGATGGAGAATGGCAGGGAGTGCGTGAAAGCAAAGTAAAAGTTTGTAGGAGATTGTCATTATACAAAGAAGATGTGTGTCTTTGTCTACAACTCTACCAATACCTGTGTGGACGAGCCACACATTAAAAATGTGTGTATTCCTTAACACCGAAAGTGACCTTGAATGGAAAATGTCCTTTAAAACGCAGTGAGTGGTATGTATGTTATGTGTGTGTGTGTGTAAGTGAACTCACAACTGCTGTAAGCTGTGTCTGGGGGTCAGTAGAGGCGGCACTGAAGAGGGAGTTCGTAATCCATCAGGACTCCCACTCACTGGGCTGCGTACTTTACTCTGCACAAGACAAGATGATACTTGATGAGTGTAGCAGCAGATACATACATACATACAGAAAGTGAAGTGGTGCTTGAGAATTTAGTAAATTTTTTTACATACCTGCTGCTATTCTATGATTATTATGTTTGGCTACTCATATCATGAAATACAATTACATGAAATCAACAGACATCCCTCTAAAGGGAGAGCAGAGCTGGCCGAGTGTGTGAGAGAGAGAGTGTGTGTGTGTGTGTGTGTGTGTGTGTGTGTGTGTCTGTAAGCCTTTTATGTATCCTTACACAGGCGACTTTGAGCAAGTTCCACAGTTCCCTCTGTCGTTTCTCCTGCAGACTCATCAGGACCTGTTCACTCTCAGCCATCTTCTGTACCACACCCTCCACCTTCGGCAGCAGTTCCATCACACGCTGACGACACACTGCTGTTTTACTGCATAACGCATACGCACAAAAAATAGTGGTCCAATACAGAGGCGCAAACAGTAAAGAAGTTGTGAACAGGGTTGTCCCCTCCCATGGATTATTTGATCCCCTTTATGATCTCGAAGTACTCAGAGCATCCAGCATAATTTTATTTTACTTTAATTTATTGACTCTTTACACTTCCCTTTAAATATCTGCACACCATTAAAGTGCAATGTGTCACCTTACACTTAGCCATCACATTACAGTCACATTATGGAAGTATTTCTGGCAATGCCTTACTTAATTTTATACAGATACACAAATTCCCAAATTAGAGTTACACAGTGCAATGGCAGAGCTGCTCAGGACTCACTTAGTCCCCCCCTTTGGTCTTTTGAAGACTGCAAAACGAGCCCTGTGATGTGATCTGGGAATTGTTTTCAGAATTTGAGTACCTGAGATGTGTGTAGAAGTCTCTGAGCTTCTTCTCGTAGAACTGCACAGCCTGAACTACCAGGCGCACCACCTCCTGGCTGTCCCCTGGGCACCTCTGATCTGAGCAAGGGAAGGAAAAGAAAACCCAGGTTTATTTTCACATGGAAACACTGTAACAAGTGTTTTGTAAGAAGTGAACACATGCATGCTAGCCAAACCTCTGGGTTTCTCTCTGAGTTTGCGGAACAGCTCCATGGCCTTTCCTTCACTGAGGAACAAAGAGGGGAAGAGAGCAGGGTTAAAGGTCCCAAAGCAGTTGTTTTTACAATGAAGTTTGGTTCAGACTTACAGTGTGTCCAGGGCCTCTCCACTCCTCCACGGCTGTCGCTGCACATCCACTATGTCTGGCTGCAGCTGCATCATCTCCTCCTCCAGTTCACTCACCTTGGCCTAGACACCCACATGTGGGTTTTAGTATTTTTAAAAGCCCACTGAATACTTTACACACATACACAGAAACACACACAACTCTACCTGACCACAGCTGACAGCAGTCTGCTCCATCTCCCTCCACACGCCCAGGAGTTTCTCTGATGCTAGACAATGTAAAAAGACTATCATTAGTTGGTGGCAAACTGAAATGTTCTTCACATTCAAGTGCACTTTCCACAAAATCTAGCTATAAACAATTACGATTAAAGGACAGATTAAAGGCAGTTTTGGCAGCTGTACTGTGAACTTCATTCTATCTACCAACGTGTTTTTGTATCATAGTACCGATCCCGGTGGTGGTCTGTTCCTGGTATTTGTCCATATCTATGTGGAGGCTTGTGGTAAAGAAGTCCAGCTTGGCCATGAGTCTCTGGTGCATGGACACCATCTCATTCTTCTGTTTGGACAGTGAAGAGTTGTGTCTCAGCAGGCTCATGCTGAAAGAAAGATGAAAAAGAAATGTGTTTGTTTTTTCAAACACTTAATGCACGTGCATGTTTTGCGTGGGAGTTTGTGTGTGTATTTGTGTATGTCCTACATGGCAGCTTTCTGCCCCTGCTGCAGTCTTTGCCAGTCTTCCTTCAGGGAGCGGATGGTGTGCCACGCCTGGCCGCAGGTCCTCCTTAGAGGGCTGTAAGTCAGAAGGCGTTTAGGGTCGGTTTCTATGACAAAGACAAAGAACGAGAGAGAAAGACAGACACACAATCACACAAAAGACAAAGAGTGCTTATTGTAATTTTATTTATTACAGTTTGTATATTCTTATAAAAAGACAGGGTTTTCAATTCAGGCAGAAAATAACATTTGTGGTTCATCAAGTTTCTGAAGATTATCTTTGTAAACAAAATGTTATAAAACTTTGTTTGCTACAGACTTTGTTTGAGCCACTAAGGCAGATTCAACTGCAATCAACAAAAGAGAAGAAGAAGGCAGCATAAACATAGAAAAGCTTGGCAGAAAATGTGAAGACGTTTTTTTTTCTTCTTTTTTTTTTTAAAAACATTGTTAACTTATTGTTGTGTACTCACGGACAAAGCGGATGTTTTCCGGAAGGGTGCGAGGAGAAAACTGAGGTTCATAACTGCAAGAGGAACGATCAAACAGGAAGACCAGAGGCAAGTCTGTCCTTCGCCCATCTATCTCCTATAGATGCAGATAATAAGAATATTTTGATTTAGTCCATTTTAACGATGTGCTATTGACGTTTCTGTGAAGGTGTGTACAGTGTTTATTTTAGATATTACTTTGTAATCTATGGCGCACTGCATGGCCAGTCCATGAGACTCCAAGGCTAGCCCCGCCTCGAGCAGCAGCTCCTGATTGGCTGCAGGGATGTTGGTGTCTTTCTCTATCCTCAGCTGCAGGTCGGCCACAGTCTCTTCGTCGGAGACAGAGTACGTCAGGATTTTTGCAGAAATCATGTTCAGGACATGAACCAGCTGAGGGGAAAAAATAAGGGCTGAGCACATTACAGAAAGAACGAGTAAATGTGTTGGTCTAAATCAAAAAATTTGCACAATCCCTTCAAATTCCATCAACACTGAAACAATGACAGCTTGACGACAGAAACAGAGCTGTAATCTTTCTATAAGTTCTGCCAGACATCAGACCAGTGATATCTAAGTAATGTTCAACAAAACAACAAAAAATGTCCACATTAGGGGGAAATGAGACAAAGTGAAATAATACAAGAATGAATTAACCTTGAGCTGCAGTATGAGCTCCAGCTGGGAGAAGCAGTCCATGGGTGTAGCATCACGGTCTTTGCCTCTCTCCTGAGGAGACCACTTTAACATCAGCTGCAGCCACCTCTCCAGCCTCTCTAATAACAGACTGTTGAACGCCAGCCAACATGTTAGACTGAGATAATAAGAGTCTTACATAGCATTTTTATGTGTATGTATGTGTCTGTCACAGATATAATGACCTGTTGAGGTTGTTAGGCTGAGGGAGATGTTTTGAGAAGTGGATTTCCCCCGAGAGGTCCTCATAGACAACAATATCATCGTCCTGCTTCAGCCTCAGTTTGTTGTGCCTTAAAAGGATACAGACGGAATACATGAGAGAAAAGGCTTGGAGTTGCATATCTTGCATACTTTTGTGAACAAATGTTTTTTTTATGTCCCATTTTATGTTTATTATAATTACGGTAATTCTGACCTGTGAACACATCATGTTATGTGCTGTTATAAGAAAAAACACAAAAAAACATAATAGTCCTATATTATAAAATAAACTGTGTGGTTTTGAAATGGAATTTGTGTAACTTTACATAACAAGCTACATATTCCTAAATTTTATGAGAAAGTGTTTTTTGTGTGGAAGATGTCTCTTTCTGAAGTGCTCAGCCCTGATATTTGAATATCAAGGTCACTCATACGGAGGCAAAAAGCAAAGGAGCATTGAAGCCGTGGCCACAGGTAGGTGTGTGTGTGTGTGTGTGTGTGTGTGTGTGTGTGTGTGTATGTGTGTGTACATGTGGCGCAAGAGAAGCCAGCTGCCGAGACTGAAGTTGTTTTATGAGTCTATGTGTGTCTATGTGAATGTGTGAGGAGGTCTGCAGGAGGCCATGAGAGGAGGGCCGATGGAGTTTTACATGTGTGTGATAAATTGGGTACTTTAGCAACAGTTCATAAAAAAAAAGAATATCAGTAATTGGAAGAATATTAAAATTAAGTGTAGAGTGTCCCCTAAGGAGGGATTATAGGAGATATAAACAGGGAGAGAAGGGGCTCATTTCTTTAGTAGGTCTCCGGAACTTGCTCGAGTTTGAGCAGTGTGTTAAACCCTTGAGCCAGGAACTGAACCTGCAATAATAAGAGAGTATTTTTCTTCCCCTGGCGTCTCATAACTTTGATTAATCAAATTACTGAGGCACAAGGGGCATTGACGTTGGAACCCACATATCCTGTAATTCTTTGCCTTAGCAACTCCCATTTATTTATATAATCACTGTGTGTTACAATCCAGTCAAGTAAGACTAATGTTTCTTTTCATTGCTTATCATTCAAAAAACATCATTGTTAAGCATGTTTTGCAAAAGCTGGACTATCGCCACAAAGGTGCAAAAGCAAAAAAAGAAAAAATTTGATTTGAGAAGGGAGAAATGTTGAAATTTGACATGCATCATTGATTAACTACTTTTGGAAAACATGACTTCACTTCCTTCATGATGAATGTGACATTTTGAACAAATCTCCAACTTGGATCACATATAGGAATATCTGAAAGGTGGTACTACCAAGGAACAGGTTGCCAGGTTGGTAAGAAAGGGCGAAATCCTGTGATACACTCAAATACCAAAGTCCCAAAGCTCCAGTAGTCCACAGTGACTGTGTACTTCTGTCTCTCAATGAGCTCTGGAGCCTGGAGGATGAAGTTCAAGAGAAAGTTCAGCTGTTACTGTCCAAAATACAGCGAGGAGATTGTGTGGAAATTGTGTTCACCCATGTTTTTATCATTTACCAAGTACTGTAGTGTTCCCACAAATGAGGTGCAAAGGCTGCTCTGGTCCAACTCTTTAGCGTAGCCGAGATCTATAATCTTGTGGATCAACTAATATAAACGGAGAGAATAAAGAAAAAAATGGTTATCAGCAAAACTGTTATCCTACAATTACAAATGGATAATTTAAGATTAGTCTGACATTTTGGGAAATATCGTTCATCGTATCATTATTCTCTTGTATCTGGTGGCCTGGCAACTGCTCAGAGCCAAGAAATAGTTTAGCACAACCCCCCTTAAGACAGCAAATTGTTGTATTCTTATTATAGTTTTTGTAGGGGTTAAACAAACAAGCTATAACGTGTTAATTAGTGAGCTTTACAGGCAGCGGTAGGCAGATCTTGTTACGGTTTGTGTAACAGGTGTTCACTTCCCTTCATTTGCGTACAATAATGTTAATAATGTCCCACAGAGGCAGAGTAGCTGTTCCCCCTGTTTCTAGTTGTTTCCTGCAAAGCTAAGCTAAAGGCCTGCTGACCCTATACTGTATTAACAGACAGATATGACGGTGGTGTCTTCTCATCAAACTCTTCAGCAAAAAGCGAGTAAGCTTGTTTCCCAAAATGTCAAACACTCTTTCAAATTGTAAGTGATTCAAGAATACATTCACAGAATTCAATGTTGAATTGAATGAATGAATGCTGAATGTTGTTTCTCTATCATGCCAGAAAAAAAACAAGTGTTCATGCAAAACTATAAACTTAGTGCAGATAAAGTCTGTTTGGTTCCATTTCTATAAACATAGCAATGTGTATAAACACAAAAATATAACCTTTTTAATATGTCTGGCCTCATTTATATAACTGCTGTTCCTTTTCCTGTGTCACACTGCAGGCTGGTGGATACAACACACAAAAAAAGGAGGCCCAGAGATGAAGGTTATAGCGAGTCAATCACAAAAGTTCCTAAACTGCAAGGTTCCGTTAAAGCATTGAGTTTTCCACATTAAATATTCAGTTCAGCAAAGTTATGCTCAGCTTGTGAGGATAAACATGTGGACGTGAGAGAGACGAGTCTCCTGCAATTATTCCACATAACCCACAGAGAGACAAAATGCCTTTAAATGACCTCTTTGTTGTGGTTTGGGTGAATTTGTCATAACAAGATGGTTCACAGGGTCTTTAACTCACTCTCTTCTCCCCCTGCTGCAGAACAATGTTTTCTGGTTTCAGATCTCTGTGGATGATCCTCTTCTTATGAAGGTAGGTTAGAGCTGATGCTGAAGGGAGAAAAAAGAAAAAGAAGGGATAACAGTCAGAAAAAAAGAAGAATGCAGAGTTAGAATAGCATGCATTGTAAACTGTATTGTAGTTAAATAATATTGCTGAAGATTATTGCTTTCTCTTATATGAAAGATGTTATTGCCGCACGTAAACTAGAGTTTAACTAAAAAAAAATGTATCGGCTAATATTAGTACTCATGACAGATATATGTACATTGGCGGGTACGTAGAGGGATAAGGAACGAGAAATCAAATACAGTTAAATACAGGGAGAGCGGCGGGGGCAAACATATGTTTTATTCTACAAGATTCTCAAGAAGGACACAATAGTTATACAGACATAGTTATACAGTCGGACTCATGACAGGCAGTTTAAAAATAAAATAATCAAAATGGATGCAAGACCAGAGATATTGTCTTCTTTATTTCATGCATTCTTCTACCCACAATGCAACTTGTTCACTGACAGTTTGGTGGGACAATCAGGTGTGTTATCCTAGTGGAGGCTAATGTAGCCTTGAGCCGCTAGCCTCAAGCAGAGATGAGTGGGCAACAGAGCTTTGGTAAGCTCACTTCTTTCTAACTTCACACCTCAAGATTTTAAAAAATGTTCTTCAGCCCTGACCGTCAAGTGACATCACTGCCATGATGTGCAAGTGTACTCTGTTGGTTGGTTCATGCCACCTGGGAACATCAGGGACCGACCCCATGATTACATGGTTTTTCTGTCCGGCAGCATTCACATGGTCAGGATGCGTGTTCTTCTTTTCTGATTATATTGGTGTTTGGCATAACAACTTGTTTCATTACTGCCACCAATTGTTGGGTGTAGCCTAGAGCATCAGGTGTGTGAAAACATGGAGGCCACAATAACAACGGACACCCAAAAGCTCTTCAATTACGCATTACTTTACTCACTACAGTTTGTACAAGAGCTCAAAACATTGGCCTACTTGACTTGAATTAGTTTGCTTGTTACTGGCAATAGCACACAACTTTTATAACAAAATTTAAGTTACTCTGTTGAAACCAATGGACGACTACAACCTAAATTGATAGCACATTGTGGACACTGACAACATATATTACATGCGTGCGTGAATTTTCTATATTTAGGAAAAGTTTCTAACCATTCAACACATTTGAACGATTGTCGGCCGCGTTTCTGTACGTCAGTTATCAACAACTGTTAACAAAATCTAGCCTCAGTTTCCCACCTCTGATTCCCACATGAAGTGACATGAATGATGACGTTTTCTCTGGGAAAAATATTTTTCCGATGCCCATGAATGCACGGTGTTTCACCACAGTGGGGATGTCACAGTGTAATACATTGCGTCTCAATTTACAGCCAAAACTATAATGTCACTTTATGTGTGCATCAAAGTGTCACTAGTCTGTGTGCTGGCAAAGGGTGTTCAACGAAGGGGTACTCATAACTTTTGGGCACCTGACTGTGTACGTGTGTACGTGTGTACGTGTGTACGTGTGTGTGTGTGTGTGTGTGTGTGTGTATGCATGCCAATGTCTTTACCCTAGCTCATAAAGCAGTTAAAAAAGGGACCACTCATTATCAGGAAATGTCTACCAGTGGGTAACAGGAAAAGGAGTTTCTGTGTGAGTGTGTGAGTGTGTGTGTTACTCTCCACTTTAGCAATGTGTGATCCATACCATATGTGTCCTCTCTCAACCTTATTTATACAGCGTGTAATATACAATGTCTTGTTGATGTGAGCATTTGTATGTTATGTTTGCGTCGGAGCATGAGTGTCTAATTGTTGACATCTGTGTAAATGTGCGCTGACGCCATGGTGACTAAGTGGTCGGTTTAGGGTCATTGATGACATCACGATACTGGTGATCAGGACATTTCCTCTATAATCCGGGAAACTAATCACGCTGCCATTTGACTCAATCACTTATCACTCTTACTTACACATGCTTACAATAGGCACAATGATTGAGCAGGATACTCACAAATGTCACTTAACAGAATCAAAACGGAGCCCTCTCTTATTCCACAGCAGTTATCCAAGAGGTTTAGATACTGTGGAGAGCACAAACACAGACATTAACATTAATAATGTTAATCTGTCTTCATTAACCCTCATGTTGTCCTTGGGTCGAATGTCAGAATCAGATCAGAAATACTTTAATGTCCCATTTTTAAAAGTTTCTACATCAGAAATTTGGGACTCTTTCATCCAAATTGTCCAAATATTACATGGTTCCATATAACACTGAAGGATCAATTTACTACTTTATTGAATTTTTGGTGTTTTATTTCCCCCTAAAAAACTGACAAAAAACAAAAAAAAAGATAATATTTCATATAAATGAGGTTTCTTGACCATGAATTTGAAAAAGAAAATAGTGTAAAACTAGTGTTGATATATCGGTGTTAGTGATGTGTACAGTATACCGATGGTAGTGTTACAAAAATTAAGAAAATGTTGACAAAAAGCTTTAAAAAGTGATTAAAAAGTATCTCAAACGCGTCCAAAAAGTTCTGACCTGAGAGGACAACACAAGAGTTAATAATGTCTTAGAACTTCCTGCTCTTCTATAAAACAGCTATTTTCCATCAATTAAGTGCATTGTGTAGAAGATATCAGACATACATTTGAGGTCATAAACAAAATCAGATTCAAGCAGAAAACAAACCAAAGTATCAACTTTCTCTAAAACATTAATCAAATGTTTTGTCGCAAGGCCTTTTTGCAGTGTTTATCAAATGTTTAAGAGCACTTCTGGCAACTAAAAGAAGTTTGTAAATTGGCAAATCAGCACTTTTGTTGTAAATCCTTTGGCTTGTTTTACTTTAAACAATTCATTTTAAATCGTTCTGCTGCTGGAAACCCATGGCAAGCCCAATAAAAGAGGCGACTGCTTAGTTTTGGGCCATCTGGGATGCTTTGCAAAATATATTGACTGTGGTCTGCGATGGTTGGCATTTCCCTCTTCTTGTGGCTGCCGGGTGCCAACATTGTCTATCGCTTTAGGCTGCACAATCAAAATTAAAACCCACACCAGATTTCACCCACAAAAGAAGTGCAAACAATTACCTGAGTGTTGATCAAAAACCAAATCAGACGGTCACATTCATGTGTGAGTATATTAAACTCAGTAAAATGGAAAAGGTGCTCAGAGAGTTATGATAAGTGGTTAAAAAGTAGAATCACACATTTACAGCTTTATTTTTTATTATTTTATTATTATTAATGATGATTCATCACTTTGACTTAACGGGCTCTAATCCACAGTCCTAAACAACATATATGCAGACACATTCATAAACAGATTTTTACCTTTCTCAGATCTCCTCCCTGACAGTACTCCATAGCCAGCAGTGGCAGGTCATTGGTGGTCATTGTCTTCTGCATCCCCTCAGGAACCTCTCTGGCTGCGACAACGTTAACATGATCCAACCTATGTGAGGAAAAATGAGCAGAACAGACAGCAAAATATATTCTATCATATTGTTTTCATTACATACATTTCCTTTTTTATTTAATTAATTGTAAAGATGTTGTTTATTTTGATGTGAGAGATAGAGAGGAAGAGCATGGGAGAGTGAGGGAAAGACAGGCAGCATCGGGCCCTGGGCTGGACTCAAAACCAGCCATACCCGCTGAGCTATATACATATCCACAATAATCCACTCCCAAAAGTATTAGACATTTGAGATTTATAACAGTAGTAGTCACAATGAAGTTTGTCAGACTTGTCCCAGCCCCCAGGTTGGGAACAACCGTTCTAGGACAATTTTTAAGAAGCAGCACTAAACCCTTTTTTATACCTGTATCACATTAATCAGAGTTAATTTTTTTTTCTTGCATCCTATCTCTATCGCTGTGTCCACCAGATTTGTGGTGCACACCTTTATTCCCTCTCGTCTTTGACTTGCTCTGGTACTTTCTTTGTTTCTTATTCTTCCCTGTTTCATAACTGATTGAAACAGTGTGTTTCTGATTTTCACAGGGCTAGGCCCCACAAAGGAGAGATGTAAAGATAACAAACTCAAACTGATACCCGATGCACCTGCAAAATTACTGTAACCAAAACATTGTGCAACATCCGATCAGTGTTTTGGACAGCTATGATAGCAGGAGATATACGATAGTCATCATTAGAATAATAAGCTGTTGTTAAGTTATTATCAGTCTTTTACATGTTTTTTTTTCTCCCTGCAACAATATAGCATTTGGTCAAATTAGAAGTATAGTGATATTGTGTTACTACAGTATAGAACTCTCTCTTTCACGGGAGACAAGCGCTACTGTCTCTTTTCAGCTTACATAAAACATTTTTTGTGGATAGAAAAAGAGTTAGGAAGAAATAGTAAACCTGCAAAAGATTGTAGGATGAATAAATATTTTTTCTTGGTTTTGAATACATTCAGCCAATGGAAAGTAACCCAATAAAAGCTCTATTAACACATCTATGTACATCTGTGTTAAGTAGCTGTAATAATATAATAGTAGGTTGCCATGTATGAGTCCCCTGCCCTGTGGTTATTCTACAAGTTGAGCGTGGGTGCACGGGAGGGTTGTGGTCGTGACCATGTCTGTCTGTGAACAACACACTTGTTAAACTGGGACTAGAAAATAAACGGTTTTATAATCATGTTTGCACCAGCGAATGAAACAAACACACATCTCACAAACAAGCAACCATCCAACTCCAGTGACCCGACGCCCAAACTGAAACTGTTAATACACAACGCAGACGTGTATGGAAATGAGACATACACACCAAAGCAGAGCAAAATGAGGAGGCGGCACATTATCCTGTCAGAAATAACCACCAACAGACCAAAATAACTTAAACGTCCATGTGTTGTTCTAATTATTTAATGTCTTGTGTGATTTTTACTATTTCAGGGTACAAATTTAGTTTTTGTATTTTGAGAAAACTAATGAAACAGATGTGTACGTAAAAGTCAAAGGACAAACTCATAAGCACCCTGCTTGTCATGGAATGTACCACGGTGACTTGTCTCCCATGCCAAAGCATAAAAGAATTGGGGGAAATCACCAATTTCTCTTGCGGAGTTAAATGCGTCAGATGCTCAGATGCATCACTGCAGCAGAAGACACCCCTAGATCTCTTGTAAACACAGAGACAAATGCACGCAAGGTGCTGTGGTCAAACTAAAAATTTAGGACACTTGGCATTTTTTTACTCCCCCCCAGATGCTTACGGATTTAAAAAAAGTGACTTTTGTAGCTTCTGTATTTTTTACTGAATTATAAATAAATATGTGACTCTAAGATCTTAGCATGACCTTAATGTTTCGATAGATAGATAGATAGATAGATGTTTATTGATCCCAAGAAAAATGGGAAATGCCTGTGTTACAGCAGCAAAATCAGTCACAAAGCACAAAAATATAAATAGAAATGAAATACTAGGAAAAATATACATACATACAATATACATGAAATAATAATACGAATAAGTAAAAAGAACAAATACTTGAATATGTACAGGTTTCCAGGTGTCCTCTCATTTTCATTGTGATATACTGTATGTTTTAAAGGCAAACTGCCAAGAAACTGGTTGGCAACTGGGAAGCTAAATAATTGGAGGAAGGAATAATAATGAAGCTGTCATGTGTCTGTCATGTGTTCTGTACATGACTGGTGTTTGAAGGTCACAGAGGAAGGGTGGTGGGACCCAAAAGGCATTCTTTTTTTGTGGGCCCTTTAGATACAGTGGTGTGAAAAAGTGTTTGCCCCCTTCCTCATTTCCTGTTCCTTTGCATGTTGTCACACTTAAGTGTTTCGGAACGTCAAACCAATTTAAACAATAGTCAAGGACAACACAAGTAAACGCAAAAGCAATTTTAAATGAAGTGTTTATTATTAAAGGTAAAAAAAAATCCAACCATCATGGCCCTGTGTGAAAAAGTGATTGCCCCTAAACCTAATAACTGGTTGGGCCACCCTTAGCAGCAACAACTGCAACCAAGCGTTTGCATAACGTGCAATGAGGCTTTTACAGCTTCCTCAAGGAATTTGGCCCACTCATCTTTGCAGAATTGTCCTAATTCAGTTACATTAGAGGGGTTTCGAGCATGAACGGCCTTTTTAAGGTCATACCACAACATCTCAATAGGATTCAGGTCAGGACTTTGGCTAGGCCACTCCAAGCTTCATTTTGTTCTTCTACAGCCCTTCGGTGGTGGACTTGCTGGTGTGTTTAGGATCATTGTCCTGCTGCAAAACCCAAGTTCGTTTCAGCTTAGTACACACGATGACATTCTCCTTCAGGATCTCGTGTAGAACGCGAATCATAGTTCCTTTTATCACGGCAAGTCTTCCAGGTCCTGAAGCAGCAAAACAGCCCCAGACCATCACACTACCACCACCATATTTTTACTGTTGGTATAATGTTCTTTTTATGAATGCAGTGTTCCTTCTACGCCAGATACTTGGACACACACCTTCCAAAGAGTTCCACTTTTGTCTCATCGGTCCACAGAATGTTGTCCCAAAAGTCTTGATCATCAAGATGTGTTGTGGAGAAATTGAGACACTTTGATGTTCTTTTTGCTCGCAGTGGTTTTCTCCTTGGAACTCTGCCATGCAGGCCATTTTGCCCAGTCTTTTCCTGATGGTGGAGGCATGAACGCTGACCTAACTGGCAAGTGAGGCCTGCAGTTCTTTGGACGTTGTTGTGGGGTCTTTTGTGACCTCTTGGATGATCGTCGCTGCGCTCTTGGGTAATTTTGGGCGGCCGGCCACTCCTGGGAAGGTCACCACTGTTCCATGTCTTCGCCATTTGTGGATAATGGCTCTCACTGTGGTTCGCTGGATTCCCAAAGCTTTGGAATGGCTTTATAAACCTTTCCAGACGATAGATCTCAATTACTTTCTTTCTCAATGTTCCTGAATTTCTTGGGTCTCGGATGATGTGTAGCTTTTAAGGATCTTCTGGTGGACCTTACTGTGTCAAGCAGCTCCTATTAAGTGTGCCTTGATTGTGAACAGGTGTGGCAATAATCAGGCCTGGGTGTGGCTAGAGAAATTGAACTCGGTGTGGACAACCACAGTTATAGTATGTTTTAACAAGGGGGCAATCACTTTTTCACACGGGCCATGATGGTTGGATTTTTTTTCACCTTTAATGATAAAATAATTTACAATTGCATTTTGTGTTTACTTGTGTTGTCCTTGACTATTGTTTATTGGTTTGATGTTCCGAAACACTTAAGTGTGACAAACATGCAAAGGAACAGGAAATGAGGAAGGGGCAAACACTTTTCACACCACGTATGTAGATGTGTGCGAGAGTAAAACTGACCTTTTCATGTCTGGATCTCCACAACCATCTCTCTTTGTTTCTCTCGCTCAGCTCCTGACGGCACTGCTTTATTGCAATCTGTCCTCTGTGTCCTGAAACACCCACACACACACACACACACACACACACACACACACACACACACACACACACACACCCCACACACACACACACACACACACTTGCAGGTTTCGGCATTTCATAAACAAAGCAAATTCATTTTAATATCCATTTGCTAGTAGCTAATAACTACCAAAAGTCTTGGCCATGAGTGTTTTAAGGTGTCCCTATTTGGGAATTTATGTTACAGTTTGGTGTTTTTATTTAAGGCTGCAGCTGATGATTATTCTCATTATTAATCTACAGATTATTTTCTCAATTTGAATAACTATTAATCGTTGGATCTATAAAACAAAAGAAAATAGTGAAAATGTCCACAACTTCCTCAAGCTCAAGGAGACAATCTTATTATTATTTTTTTTTTTTGGAACAACACAAGTACATCTTACAACCTGTTTTCCATGGCATCCTGGAGAGGAAGAGAGACACACCCTGCTTCCCATAACTCAGTATATGAACTAATAATAGCCTACAGTATTGTCAATAATATAGAAAATTTCCTGCAAAGGAAGTTTAGTCATCACAGCAGAACCCTTCCAATTTCCTCTGAAACCCTGGTTGTCGTGACACTGATGTTGAGTTTTAATGTGATTTAACTGTTAAACAAAACATCTACTCTAAATACTCTTGAACATTTCTTCATTGATTACTGTAAATAGCAGTAAAATGAAATGAAATGACAATCTTAAACTAGTTCATTTTTAGATGCATTCTTGAAGACACTAAATTTCAACCACAACATGTGTGATTTACACCAAATTATACAGTTATAATGAATGTAAACAAACTATAACAAGTGTGACACACATTGTCTCATTTGGCAAAACGATATAATGGTTAGAAATGCGGCCACCAAGAAAGCAGTCTACAGACGTTACCTGTTAATGTAAAAAAAAAAAAAAACAGAGAGAAAATTTGAAAAATGACTCTCTGACTCTCCATCACTTGTACATCTACACAGACATGATGATGATGCTGCCTGGCTCAAAGTCAGCTCTAAGTTGGCCTGGAAAAGGGGTGTAAATAATACAACTCATGTACAGTTTGTAAGAGAGGAAGAGGAAGGTCCACTAAGCGGGCGTGTTTGTATTCCCATAGTGTCCTGATGAAACTCTACAATGCTCTCATCCTGTGACTAAGAGTGATATCATTACTATACACACGATTTTTGTTGGACTAAGAACAAAGAGGACAGCTTCCTGGACTGGTGTCATACTATTTACAAAAAACGGTGCAGATGAAACCCCATTTAAACACATTGGTTTTAATTTGTGAACAGTTATGTCATTCTGATTATGTAATAGGCCTGCACGATTCAGTGAAAAATATGAATAACGATTTTTTAGATTAGAATTGATATCACAATTCTCTGCCACTATTTCTTTCTCACGAAGTGTAATGTTTATTGCACACATGAACCATGAACGCACAAATTGGCAGTAACAAACAGATTTTTTTTGGCAACACATTGCTCTTCACCACAAGAGAAGGGAGAGCATTGCACTTTTATTTTATTTATAATTTATAATGGATTTATTGTATGTATTAGTATCTAATCAGTGCTATGTATTTAATTTATTTTTACAGCTTTAATTTTGATTATATGTTAATGGAAATGATGGTGAGGATGTTGAGGTCTGGTGGGAAATGCCAGACACCAACTTTAGCTGTCTTCTATCCGACGCCTTAAAATGCTCAAACGTAATAGTGTAATAGTTAAAGGTTTGTGGAGCGAGTACCCTGTTTTGCCATCGAGTGACATTCCCAAAGCCTCCAGTGCCCAGCCGCTCCTTCAGCTCCCAGGACCCACAGCTCTGCTGCTGCTGCAGGGGGACACGATTCATGGCCTCCTCAGCTAGTCCTACAGCCAATACAACATATAACAAGAATACACTTAAGTCTTACTCATGGCCCACCAGAACAACAAACAAAAATATTGGATAAACAGAAAATGGCAAAACAACTTTGTTACTCTTAGATCATTACCACGCAAAAATGTGAAGTTTTGGCCTGAGGCATTAAAGAAAATGCCTCGTTGTTATCTAGGCTACATAAAAAGAATTATTCGTCTGTGCAGTGAGTATTTTAGGACTCAGACGGTCAGCTAAACATTGTCCACCCTTTACCGGATTTCATCTCTAGACTGTACTGTGTTAAAAACATAAACAATTGTATGATAATGTGCAACTGTGAAAGTTTTGCATGTGTTTATAATGTTAACGTATGCATGCTATGTTAGCATTACTCTCAAAGTACAGCTAAGGCCTTAGTTTTTCTACACTTACTCTAGTACTAAATGATTATTCAAACAGAAAATGAATCACCAACAATTTATTATCAAATATTAAGCAAAAATGCCAAACATTGTTTGCTTAAAACTTCTGAAGTTTTAGGTTTTTCTTCCGTTTCACATCATTAGAAATTGAATATCTTTGGGGTTTGGACTGTTGAGTAGAAAAAAAAAAGAGATTGTGATTGCCATTTTTCATGATTTCCTCATATTTGAAGAAGAAACTTTATTATTCGTCACAATCGTACAGTAGGTACAATGTAGTAAAATTCAATCTCTGCGTTTAACCCATCCTAAGCATTAAGAGCATCCAGGGAGCAACCTGGGGTCAAGTGTCTTCCCAAGGACACTTTGACATGTGGCTGGAGGAGCCTGGGATCGAACCACCAATCTTGTAGTTGAGGGCCAACCTGCTCTTCCTCGGATCCAGAGCCTAAACTAAAAAATAATCATTGATTGCCAAACAAATAATCAACAGAGTAGTTAATAAGGAAAATAATGAGCAGCACCCAGATCTAATTTGAATTAACTCTGATCGTGGATTAAACGCTGGCCTAATGTTGCTTTGTGATGTAATGCTGTAATGCTGTGATGTAATGCTAACACTGTGACACTGATCAAATTTACATCACAGAATCAATGGAGGAGGTGGTAGACAGGTCTGGTTTTATAAAGCGCTTCCTGTATATGGAGTTCTACAGTTACACTAGTAGTCCAGGCTGTGGTACCAGGCCCGTTTAATGCAGTGACTGAACAGGCATCCACCAGGGTGCTTCCGTTTTTGACTTTATGCTCTACCTCTCTGTTCATAACATTGTGCAGTCAAAACACAAGAAAATCACGTTTCCTCTGTTTGTGTTTCCTGTCTGAAGTTATACACAAAATGCGTACAGTCAAGCGCTTCAACTAAAGTATTGTTTTATCTAAATCCTACCTTAAACTTTGTAGGCAGTTTTCACACTTGGTTTTCTTTCAACACTATGTCCAGTCTTTAACCGAGTTAAACGTTTAACAGTATGGTCATTTCGGCGACACAACACTTCTCAAAAACTTTCTACTTCCTGATAGTCTTATTTCCTGAAACCTGGTGGGACCCGCCCATTGGAAGGCAGAGTCCTCAGATCTCCAGCTCGTGCCTTTCTTTCACTGTCTATGGTGCCTTCATGTCTGTTTTTTTTAACCAGACATCACACATAACTTTGACCACGAATGGTGAATCTGTTACCATGTTACGCGTAAACGTCGACCTGGACATGTCAAATATATATTTTGCGCTTAATGAGAAGGATTTAAATATCAAGTCGCAGTTTAATTTACACAACTCAACTTTAATTCTTTAACGTTTAAGAAATTCTACTCAAAATGCCATTTTTCAATTAACATAAAACAAAAATACCATTGCTGCTTAAAATCCTCGATTCTGATTGCCTGGGAGGTGTCCAGTACTTTTTCGTAACCACACAGTTTACAGTAACTAAGTAATCAATGTGCCAATAATACACTTAAGGTAAGGGAAACAGCCTCTGCTACTACAGTCAATAAACACATGACTTGCAAAAGTGAAGAAGGCATCACTGTTAGTTCAATATGTCCATTGCTTCTTATAAAAAAGATAACAGGATTATCTTTAAATTGCATCCATATGTTGCAATATTTGTATGTTGTAGCCTAGGTGACCAGTTAGGGTCCTTCACCATGTTTCAATGGATCCTGTAGGTATTATAATGATAATCATAAAGCTCTTTGTTTACAAAATGGAAAAATTAGCAACTTATATTTATAAAAAGTTTTAAATTTCCTTCATCTCCCCACCTTGTGCTCAGGTCACTGAGGTAAATCTGATGTTTAAAGTATACTTTTTTGGGGAATAGTCAGTAAGTCAAAAAAATTAATGTATTTGTGGATGTTATTATGGAGCCTATGGCTCGCAACCCTATGGGAATGGACATTATGCACAACGTCTCGCTAATGGTTGGATCACCTTACCAAGCCATTCAGAGACAGCAGAGTCATCCGCTGTCTGCTTTCATGACCTGACAACTCAAACAACAATGGTAACCACTGTTTCATGTCTCCCTCTTGAATTACACCTCTCCTCTTAGTTGCGAAAGCTTTTTTTTCCAACTTTGTTTTTTTTCTAGGTGGATCTTGTTTTTGTAGTACTTAATCATATTATTATCAAAATATATCACAAGTCCAGATACTGTGTCTCAAATGGTTTGCTAATACTCTTCTGTAACTCAACTGCTATCATTTTCTTATTTAGATTTTCTTGAATTCTCAGATACATTTACATAAAGATTGACATTTTCAGACCATCCATCATCTAAATTTCATTGAGGTTAAAATACCTTAAAACGGAACAGCAATCACCCATAGAACATACATGGAACCTCTCGATGTGTCTTAACATAAAGTGGCAATCCTTAAAATTTCAGTCATAGAAATAAAAGCAATACGTAAAATCTGTTTTATTTTACTGATTTCGGTTGATTTACAGTTTCCATGAGTGAAAACATGGAATTGTGCTGAGAGTCTAGTATTAGCAAGCATAGAAATACATTAAATCTTGTTCTGTTTATATGATCTGGAGTCTGGTTGTTGACATGAGCTTCAATTTTTCAGAAATGTGTGAATAATTCCCTTTTGTGCATATGTCACACCAGACATCCTGTTGGCTAGTGACTTAACACACATTCATTAAAAAAAAAAAAATCATCCAGATTTCAGCTTTAAATCAAATATTCTTTTCAGTAGCTTTTTTTTAAAGATCCCACGTCATGAAAATTTCACTTTATGAGTTTTTTTTTTACCACTAATATCACCCACGAGAGATATCATGGCTTTCAAACGAGCAAAGTGGTAGTTGGTCAAGGCCACAACCCCAGCCTCCACCTTGCCCCCCCTCTCTCCTCCTCAAAA
>NC_045737.1:20776671-20778352 GCF_008692095.1 Etheostoma spectabile | reverse complement strand
AGACTCAGAAATGGCACATACTAAGGAAAGCTCATTGTTGGACTGGCTCTAGTTGCTGTAATTATGCTGAATTTTGGGAAAGAGACTTCATATATGGTATTAGGAGACCACTAAGGTCTATATAAAAGCATCCAAAGAGCACCGTGCCATTAGAACTTCAAACATTTGCAGTGTCAACGTTGATCCAACGAATGTTGAATTTGGAGGGGATGCACTTTAGAATTCATTTCATCACCTGTAATTGTTGGATTAATTAGTTCAGGTGGAAACGGTTAACTCACTATGATACAACCAACAAACTCCCTCTGTATCTGTTTGCTAGAACATGTGTGACGTTCCTTTGACGTTATCTGTTTGTGTGTAGGCCTACTGTAAGACCCACTTGGTCAGATTGTAAATATTTGTTAGAAAAAAAGGCTTTGCTGTTTATACTAACAAAATAAGGTCTGGTCTTTTTCCCAGAAAGGACAGTGCACAACGAAGACATCTTTATAAAAGTGATCATCATCTGTTGATACATTTTTGAAGTATTGAAGTACCTAAGTCCTTCCCCTTCCCCATTGGAATGTATTATGGAAAAAATATGTATGGTAGTCAACAGTGAGAATTGTTTGAATTGTGCCTTGAATCACACATATAATGTTTATACATGTAAAAGATCATCTTACAAGTCAATGAAGTCACAGTTTGTCTTGGTTTGTTGTTTCACCATTTAGTTTTCTGTGAAACCACTCACTGAACTATAGGCCTACATCTCTCGTCTTGCACAATATACGTCACCAACACACCAACACCAACACCATTACCAACGTTTGACATTATTTTTCAAGAACAAGAAAAAAGTATTAAAAAGGTGAAATCTCCCCAAGTCTGGGCATGGGAAGAGAAACAAGGAGCAATACCTCTTGCTTGTGTGAGTACATCTCTGTACAAAACACACAGGCATCGTAGCTTCAGGGAGAGATCAATTTAAGATGTCACCTATGTGACTTTTGGGTGCCGCTTTACGACAAACTGTGACTTTCTTGACTTGCAAAATCTGCTTTTAAATTGACAAAAATATGTTTAATTCGAGTTACAATTCTAACTGCATTAAACAATGATTTGCCTCTCCCCACTGAAGGTCTACCAGAAAAGGAGGGACTTATTCTCTTTATACCTTATTTGTTTTCCTGCCGAGAGCTAAAGATATATCAGAAGATCAATACTACAACCATATTTGTCTGTTAAACATATAAGCCTAACAGCCAGGAGCTATTTAGGTAAGCATGAAAAGTACTTTAATTCAGTGAGTCTCTATGTCACTGGTGGGCCCATACTTTGTACATGTCCTACTGTTCTCTCAGATGGAAAACTCTCTGAGTTGTTTTCTGCTCAAACTTCACCAAGACAGATTATTATATATTCATCACGTTGCACTTGATACCTTGAGGCCATGGAGTTATGAAAACATTCATCCACACATAACCACAATAAACACACATGTTTAAAACAGTGGTTTGTCGAATTTCTGAATTAGACAAACTGTACTTTTTAAATCATAAATCATTTAACACAGTGCAAGTGTGCAGTGATTGCTTGATTGTATTTAATGAATTTTATATTCTGTGATATTTTCATATATAAAAATATAATATAATGATGTAATTTGTGTTTGTTTGTGTGTGTGTGTGTGTGTGTG
>NC_045737.1:20756008-20776661 GCF_008692095.1 Etheostoma spectabile | reverse complement strand
TGTGTGTGTGTGTGTGTGTTTGTGTTTGTGTGTGATTTTCTTCTTCAAGAAGTGGGAGTGCACTCTAATCTAACACAGATGGAACTAACAGGACAAATGCAAAAATAGCTAGCCTACCACCACCCACTACATCCCAGAGTACCATGTTCTCATATTTAATGTGGACTTAAAAGACAGTATAAACTATGAACATGAATTATCCAGTGCATATAAAATCCCTTTTGGTACTAAGAAAAGATGGAGCTATTCTTGAGGCTAAGTGACTGATTTCCTGAGGAAGGGATGGGTTGAATAAAGAGGATTGTGTTGTAACAAATGATTTCTGGTGCCAGGTGGTGAACCACACAGATACATAGCACCCATCACAGACTACCAGTAATGAAACATCCACACAAGTGTGTTTTAATGTACCTGCATGCTTACCAAAGTCAGTTTAAAGCTCCAGTAGTTTGAAAACACACTACTTGATCAAATGAAATACTTTTGCAGATATTTTACTGTATGGTGAATATGATATACATCTAGTGCATAATGAGCTTCTGTTTATAGAATACCTTTGTTTTTATTTGTTTTTGTGCATATTGTTATATGTAGTAGAAGATTATAACGTAGTGTTCTAAATTTCTGCCCTTATCCATATACATCTGTTGTTTGTGTTTGTTTGTTAGTAGAACAAAATATCTAGAAAAAAGGTCTAAGTTACATTACACAAACACTGACTGTTGACTGATTTACAAAATTATGAATTACACACCCTGAATAAGGGTGCTGCTCCCTATTCATTTTACATTTTCTATTTTGAAATAGCTCGTAAAATAAAAGCTTAACATTTTTTAAGAAGATTTCCCTTTTTTCTATACTTCATTAAATTCCAGACCTCAAAGTGTACCTTCAAACGACTTCCTGAGTACCCTGGACTTTTTTGTCTTTCCTATGAATTACATAGATCCGTATTTTTTTTTTATAAACTTCCTAACTTCAAGGTTAGTGTATGATTCGCTCTGTGAACCTCCTGTGGCACTTGGGACTGTCCCGTCGGCACCGCCCAGCAGGCTGCATCATCATCCGGGCCCCCAGCCACACTTCCCCGCTAAGCCCCGCCCCTTCACGCACCGGCAGAACCGGAGAGCTCCGATAAAAACTGAGAACAAGCTCATTTCGAGCGACAAATCCCAGGGACACTCTGACCACTGCAGAGACACTGAGACGTTACCGATTCAGAAGACTTTTAATTTGGTAAGAGCTTGTTTTTCGTATTTAGTTTACTCAGATGCTTCAGCTCTATACAGAGTATGCATCTGGGTGTTTTCTGCTAAAGGTTCTTATTTAGTTTCATTATGAATCGTGCCATCATATCTTCATTAGATGATGATACTGTCTGCAGCATTTTATTTTATGTGATGTGTCAAGAATAAATAGATGACATACTTGTCTAAGATATTTTAACCAGTAGGCCTACTCTTTAGACCAAATATGGCTAATATTAGTAATATTCAATATTAAGTATATGTAAATTCTTAAAGTACAATCTTAAATGATTAGATAATCCTATATTAGACAGTTATCTTATAAAATAAGATTATCTCATCTTGTTAAATGCTAATTAGCAAAAAATCTATAAATTCATTTCAGGAATAGAGTAGGGAATATACATTTAACCCTTGTGTCGTCTTCTCGTCAAAATTGAAAATCAATATTTTTGTTGACGCTTTTTATCGACGTTTTCAACTTTTTCTTACGTTTTTGCCCTTTGTTTCAACACTTTTGACGCTTTTTTCAATGTTTGTCTCTTTTTTATGTTTTCAACGCTACTTAACACTAACTTATTAACTTTAGTTTTACAGTTATTTTTGGAATTTATGGTCAATAAACCTAATTTATAGGAAATGATACCTAATGTTGGAGTCAGAAAAGAAGAATTTAGGAATTATTTACACTAAAATCAAAGGACTGGATCTTGATGGATAATCACAGACTGGAATATGTCAACTTTTACTCAATACTATTTCAAAAACACTTCAATTTCTTTTCTTCAAATGCTATAATTGAATAAAACACCCCAAAATTAATGAAAGAAGAGATTTGTACTTGTCATTTTTGGTAGTTGAAAAAGAACACTGATATAGGACAACGGGTCAATTTGATCCAAGGACAGCATGAGGGTTAAACACATGGTTATAATGACGTAGTGATTTACTGTGGTTATAGTGACATACATTTGGTCCATAGTCTTTGTGTGGAGGTGAAACTGTGTCTTTTCATTTGTGCTCGCTCATTCATTTGGCATCCAAAAACTTTCTCACTCTGACTTCAGCAGCTCTTTATTTTTTTTACCTCTCTCCATCCACATCCACCTGTTTGTAATGGTGAGAATCCCGTAGGATTTTTCTCACCGTGTCACACTCACTCTTCACCCCCAAACACTTAGCACAAGGTAAATTAGTACTTTGTGTTGTCAAGGTTGTTTCAAATCTTTGATGATGATGCACCGCTCCACCGCTGATGCACTTGGTGTGTGTTTTATTATCAAGGTACATCTCTGCTAACATACCGTGATTCATTTCAGTATGTGTGTGTGTATCTGTACCACTCTGAAACAAAACCTGCACAGAATCACTGACAGGCACGCTCTTATCAGGCTAAGGAGTTGGATTTGAGTCTGGAGCTGGCTCCTGTAGGATTCTTCTCCTTGGCATCTGTCAGGACTAATTCTCTCCATTACACTGATACTCTGTACTGTTGCATGTTGAGATAAAGTAGAGTTTGTATCCATTATCTGCCTTCCCGGCAGTGTGGTCAGCTGTGTTTGTGCCTCACACCAATGTTTGTGACTCAGAGGGTCAGCCTGTTCTTAAAGCTGTAAGTTAAGAGTCGGTCAGACAGAGGATAATGCTGGATCAGACTGTGGGAACAGTAGGCCAGAAGATGAGGCTTAAACCAATACTGAGCTGAAACTAAGTCAGAGTTTCACTTGAATCTGGACAAAAACCTTCCTACATATTTCAATGGCCTCAATACAGATTTTAAATCCTATCAACGCATCTGTGTTTCTTTTTCCATGTGTCTTTGTGCAGTCCTAGAAGCTGGGATGACTCAGGACTACTCACCATTTTTATGCTGAACTCTGGGATTCAATTTCATTTCCCTCCTCTTTCTCTTTTTTACCCTTCTCCCCTTTCTCCATTATTTCATCTCCTTCCACGTAGCTGTCTCATGCTCTATGATCTCCTCCGCGTATACTCATTTCTAATGTCAACACCTGCTCTTTCTACCTACCTTTTTTGGCTTTATGAGTTGGTTCTCTCTGATAGGAAGTTCAAGGCTTCATATTATGTACAGAGGCGAGCTGAAAGACAACAATACAGCCCTCTGTTCTTGGGCACATTACAGAGACGGATCACAGCTGGTTTATTGAAGCTTGCCCGAAAACCCCAGGGTAAAGAATGCAGAACTACTGCTAAGTAGCTTACCAACTTGACATTACATGCCATAGCACATTATCAGCAAACATGCTACACATGTGCAATCCTCTTTCACGAGGGAACAACGCCTAACTCAAAAGTATTGTACCGGTTGTATGCAGGTTATAGGGATCCCAGCAGAACAAACCAGTTCAAAAACAAGTTTTGAGGTTTAGATTTGCTGCCACCGCTATGGCAAGAGAATGGAATAGCTTTTACAATCCCACAATGTTGAGCTTTCTAAGAAATATTGTGAAGTAACTAACTTCTTAACTAACTTAATGTTTCCTCTGCCAGTTCCTCCCCTGGGTGCCAGCATGGGCAGTCCACCCACACTAAAAACTTTATTAAGCATCAGTTCTGACATTTGCATTGAAGAGAGACAGAAAAAGTAACCAGTGAATAAAGTGAACCATAATTTGAACTTCACATGCAGATGCAACTATGTTCCCTGCTCACCATGTAACCATTCTCACCGGATAAGACTTTTCAGCCTGGTTACTGGAATACCAGAATGTCTCACTTCCAACCTTTACAACCTCAGCACACAATCATTGCACATTCACAGTCCGGTGAACTTGCCGCTAAAAACTAAAAGATTGTGTTTAGCACTAAAGACCAGTATCTTCCATTGCGGGGAAATTGCACACCAATAGGGAATAAACAACATTGGAAATCATTTACATTTTAGCTTTGAACATTTGTTCTGTGCATGTGTTTGTGTGTCTGTCTCATCATCTGTTGTGTGTTTTGCTCTACTAAAGTGGTGCATCCCAAAACTGCTGCTATAAAGCTGCTGCTGACTCACAGTCTGGCTGCTGCTATACCAAAGATGTTTTTATTTCTTTCATTTGTATTTGACCTACTAGGGGAACCACAGTCTCCTCAGGCTGCATACTTGGTTGTACATGTTTCAACTATTAACTGATTGGCAGACATATAACAGACAAACGACCTAACCTGTGCCAGTGGGACTTGGCTGGTGTCCTACTCATTTTCTAAAAGAAGCTTGCTCACTGTATCTCTCTACCAATCAACATATCAATAGCGATTGTCCATATGAGCAAAATGAGCTATCATTATTGGTTGTAGCTCCTCTTGACATGTTATTGAAGTAAAAATCACAGTTTGTTTTTGTCCCATTTTCCTTGTGAGAAGAGGCTGTAAAGTGTTTACTGAATAGTTGCTGATGCTATTTATTGGCTATTGATGCAGTGTGCAGTCAGAAAGGTACGTGACATGCGTTTTGTAGTTTGACTTAAGTAAAACCTTTAGTATCATTTATAACTAAATGCATTTTGTAACTCCACACAATCTCAAATTCACATCAAATAGTTTTATATTTCTCAAATAGCCCTAGTTATTCTACAAAAGAAAATGTGCAATACATTGATTGCTGAAACTACTAAGAGATTTTGATTCATGTAACTCCAACTAACAAAACACAGTTTTTGGCTAGTGATTTAGTGACCTGTAGGGAGTTTGTTCCACTCACTGTAAATCACATAATATTTGTATTCTGTAAATGAGACTTATTCATGAACATTTTGTGTTTATGTCCGTTCATATGCATTAAATGTTGTAAGACAGACCACAGAAACACTTCAAACTCGGGCCAATTGCATTGTGGGATTATCATTGTGGGGCGGCTGTGGCTCAGTGGTAGAGCGGTTGCCTGCCAATCGGAAGGTTGGTGGTTCGATCCCCGCCCCTGCAGTCATTGTCGAAGTGTCCTTGGGCAAGACACTGAACCCCGAGTTGCCCCCGGTGCTGCGCATCGGAGTGTGAATGTGTATGAATGTTTATCTGATGAGCAGGTGGTACCTTGTACGGCAGCCCCGGCCACAGTGTATGAATGTGTGTGAATGGTGAATGTTTCCTGTAGATGTAAAAGCGCTTTGAGCAGTTGTTAAGACTGGAAAAGCGCTATATAAATACAGCACATTTACATTTATCAAAAGAGCAGTGTTTTTGGCGCCCAAACAGGGCCTCTGCATGTCAGATACCACAGACTGTTAAAAAGGGTGGGGTACAAATATTTTCATATCTGTTTTAGTGCGTGCATGTGTTGATATGTACGCACATTTCCTAAATGCATGGGGCCCACGCTGGCAGTTTTTTTAGCAGGAAACATATGTTTATAGCTGACATGGCTGAAGAGAGGGGCGACTGAACAGCTGCACAAAGGAAACTAGGGATCTAGTGTGTTGTTGTCGCCCTGCCAGTGAGGCTCAGTTGGGGGGTAAAAGTGCAAGGCAACAGGGGTTTTATTTGTGTGAGGCAAGGATAGCTTTCAAGGGACCTGTCCTCTTAATGGTGAGTGTGTGAATGCATGTCTGTGTTTTAAAATTCAAATCCTGAGAGGGAGTCTTTGTTCCGAAGAACAATGAGCAGAATAAACAGTAATTCTTTGTGCGTAGGGGTGTTGATTAGCTCCACGTTCCTGAGCACTTTGTGTGAGATTGTGTGTGTGTGTGTGTGTGTGTGTGTGGTTGCCAACGTAGCTGTTTTACCTCACTGATATATTTTCTTTGAGCCAAGTTAACCACAGAAGGTGAGTCAGTGGAGAAGCAGCCAAAGGAGAAGAGAATACAAAACATGCAGGCATGTATGCACATGGTTGCTGCTGTATGTCTGGATCTTTGCATGCAAGTGTCTGTCAAATCTTCCAGTTATTTTTAAGCAAGTTTTTATATTAAGGTCATTGTGTGTGCCAATTTCTTTTTCATCTCTTTCCCATTTTCCTCTCTCCTCTGCCTTCCACCCACCCCCTCCTTCTTTAGTGACTCATGTTTACTCACACTTGACTTTGACAGGCGCTCTGCTCCATACAGTACCTCTTTTCTGCATATGACTACTTTAAAACAGAAAGGAGGAACCTCTGTTAGGAAGTCTGTTATCAGGCATCTTTTGTATCCTCTTTTCTAAAAGTATTGAAGGGAAATATGATTATGATATTATTAACTTTTTCTTGCTCCAGGCTTTCCCTTCAGTTTCCACTTCTTTCCCTTTGAAGTCCCGAGTCACTTTATCCTCCTACAGCTGCTGCTCTGCTCTGTTAGAGAAGGAATGCTGTCAGTATGGTGCAGAAACCTTTTGTTGTGCGTGCTGTGTCCAGATTGTGTTGTTTGATGTGGGGGTCAGCATAAAGCGAAGATAATCGGTTTCCTGTTTATTCCCGGTGAGGAAGTTATAGATAAACTTTGATAAAAGGGAAATTAAGCTGGACAACAAAGAAATATAGTATAGCACGTTGTTAAAACAACAAGAAAGTCAAGAAGTCAACACAATTTTATAAAACTAAGAAACATTTTTCTCTCCAGTGATCTCCCTCAGTAGCAGGCTTAGGGATAGAGGAAGGAAGCTGAACAGAGAACCAGTATAATCGGAAAAGTTACCAATAATGATTGTTTTCCTGCAATTGTAGGCTCATTAATAGTGAAAGATTCATGACAAAAGAATTTAGATGGATATACATTGTATTCTATATTGTCCATTATATTATTTTTATTATTATTATTATTATAGACAACAATAAAATCCATGCTCTCCATACAGCTCCTTTTGGTATACAGCAGCTTACATATGTCCATCTTGACTGTATTAGCTTGTAAAAAAAAAAAAAAAAAAGGTTTTAAAATATGTAACATATTTTCTCCTTCCAGCAAACTGAAGACCACTTGAGAAGCCATGATCAGAACACTTGGACTGTTAATGCTCCTGTCTGCTCTCTGCTGTAGCCTAGCGGACAATGTAAGTCACACATCCTTGTCATCAGAGGACCACAAGTAGTTTTTGCATGTTTCAGGTCATTAACTACAAATCCTGCACACTTAAGAGCTTATCCTAGTACACTTTAACGTTTGTTGTCTAAAATCCATCTGAGCAAACATTTAATCTGTTTGATATTTGTTGAGTTTGAAACTCCCTGTTCTGCAGCCAACTCTTAAACGTTGGGTATTGGAGAACTACTGTCCCGTATGTACCAACAAGTGTTGTTTGACAACTCTGCAAGTTAATTTCCACAGAACACTGAAAAAATAAAAGCACTTGCTGCCCGGGTTGGAAACCAATGCCATGCAACCAGTTCCCATTTACTGCTGCTCAGTATTTATTGTCTTCTTTCTATTGCAGGTGGAGCTGCTCCGCACTAAGAGAGGGACTCGTTTTTACAGAGGTGAGCCTGACAGGCAACCAGCCAGGCGGACGCTTTTGATTATTCATATCGAGAAGTCTTCACCTTCCTTTGACACTTCCCGTGAGCCCCATCACACTTCTGTTTGTCTTTCCTATTAACACTGTCACCACCATCACCATTACCAGATTCTTCTAATTCACTGTTTTGTAATTCACGTTTGTGTTCCTCTACGTTTTTGTTACTTTTTAATATCTGTAACCGCTTTTACATGTGACCATGATTACGTTTTCTGTGTATCTTCCTGTTTGATTGGCTGTTTTCTTATGTTTGTGTTTGTGTTTGTTTTCTTAGTACATTGTGTGGATAGTGAGACATCAGCAGTGCATGGTTTTGGGGACACTTGGCTGCGATGGAGGGGACAGCGTGTGGAGTATTGCCGTTGTGCATTAAGAGGACGAGAGCTTTGTCATATTGTCCCCGTCATCAGTGAGTGTGATACAGACGCAGACACACACAAACGTGGATTGGCAGACTTTCTTGTCTCTTTCTAATCAGACTTTTTTGTTTGCAAAGAGCAGAATTTAATCTTCTGTTTTGCTCATATGTCTGTCAGTCTGCTTGCCTGCCCTTACTGACCTCTCTGTCTTTCATGATAGCTTTACTTTACCTCTAACTTGCTGTTACAACCTCAGATGATTATTTTTTGTTGGTTTGCTTGGCTCATGTGTCCAAATCCCTGTTATTTCAGTGCATCCAAACGAAGAGCTGTTGGGTTTCTGTGTTTTTGAGTGGGTTTAGTTTAGTCTGAGATTGTTTGAAATACTCTTGCCAGGCTAGCTCTCGTGCTCACTTTCACCGTCATTGAGAAATTCTGTGAATCATGATTGCCCCTCTCTCAGACAAATTACAACCACATTTTCAACCCGCCAAACTGCACCGCCTGTGAGCTCATACCACTGGGAGCGAGTGGGATGCTGTTATTCTGAACGCTAGCCTTTAGGAAATGTTGCAATAATAAATGAAAAAAACGGACTGGTGATGCCATGAAACTAGTTCTGCTCTAGAAAGAAACCATTGGCGTGTCACTATATTTTAAAAGTGAAGCTAGGAAGATGTTCGAGAGTCAGGATGAACCATGCACACAGACCTTTACATACTTCTCAATGTGTCTACGTAAAATGTGACACACGAGGCCAAATCCATAAATGTAATTCTCTGTATACGCAAGTGGTAATGGCTTGTACATCATATGCCGATTTGTTAAATCCAATTTTATTCTAAAAAACTGGATGACGTATAACTGACTAACTGGTTCTCTGTCTGCCCCTTACAGACTGCTACGTGTCTCAGTGCTACAACGGTGGAACCTGTAAGGAGGCCGTGTACACTTCCGACTACATTTGTCAGTGCCCTCCAGGCTTCAGTGGGACACAGTGTGAGATCAGTAAGTGCTCTACAAACTGTACTACACATTTAATCTGCTTTTATTCGGTTAATCAATTACATTTTTTCCCGTAAAATGTCTAAGGCAGTCTCCAATGTGATGCCTTTTTTTGTCAAGTCTAAAACCCAAAATATAAAACAGCAAATCATCACAATGGATGAAAGGACTTTAATATCTCATGTAGTCTTCTGTGTTGCAACAGGGTAAATCCCAGATCTTTCACTATGTCTAGTATTTGATTTGCATATTGGTTTTACTTAAAGCAACATTGAACCCAGCCATGACCATCACAGGATGGCCGGTGACACAACACTGATTAAAACATTCTACATACTTGTTAATGACTCTAGATAAGGTCACAGTCTGACCGTGTGACTCATACAGTAGGTTTAATAGGCCTGTGGTTTGGAGAGAATAATCATTAACCACGGAAAGACATTCTGGGATATGAATGTTTTTGTTTCTGCGGGTGACTGTTGGAGGCTTTGGGGTCACCCCACCCTCTCGTTTGGATAGTTTTGTAAACCCAAGTGGTCACAACCAAGTGATTTCAGTGAACGAATAATGAGTTACAATGGCCAGACTCCATAAATCTGAATGCTTTTACGATCATCATAGTTTATGTTTGGTTATTGTTTAAAACCACTAATTGGAAAAATACTATATAAAAGCCATGTTGTTGTAAGTGTAATGTCTTATATAAGATATAACAATGTTTTCATAATGTTTCCAAATATTTTGAAAGATTCAATAAACTTGCTTTATTGTGTCAGAATAAATGAATTAGGTCAGTTTTTAGAGTGATATCAGTCTCATATATACATTTGTGACATAATAGCCATTTCAACTTTGTCTCTTACTCCAATAGACACCAATGAGAAGTGCGTTGTGGAGCAGGGTGAAGGGTACCGCGGCACATGGAGCATCAGCCATTCAGGAGCAGAGTGCATCAACTGGAACTCTACGTCTCTGAGAGGAAGGAGGTTCACAGCTACAAAAGGGTACCCCAGCAGTCTTGGACTGGGCAATCACAACTTCTGCAGGTATGTGTGAAAAGTATAATCTGTTAAACCTGGAGAATCTGTGCGAACTAACTGCCAATATTCACTGTGTCCATGCAAATGAAGGTGGGGGTCTCATTGCCCTAAACATACTGATCAAATTTGAACTAGGACATGTTTTTTCATCCTTTATGTGTGCCAACATGTTTACTCATTGCCCTTGCTTTTAATTTCCTCCTTCAGGAACCCTGACCAGGACAGCACTCCTTGGTGTTACATCTATAAGGGCACTCAGATTGTCTGGGAGTTCTGTTCTATGCCCAAATGTCCAGAAGGTAGAGCATTACCAAAAGCTAATATGCTGAAATGCCAATCATCAAAATATTAATTTCTTTGACACTCCCTTCCTCTGTGTGTTTTGGATCAGATAAGTACCAAAAGTGTGTGCTTGGCTCCGGTCAGTCATACAGAGGCACTGCATCTGTCACTAAGAGTGGCTCTCGTTGTCTCCCGTGGGACTCTCCTGTTGTCAAGCGTAAGCTCAACAATGCTTGGAGAGCTAATGCATTGGAGCAGGGGCTGGGCAGCCACAGCTTCTGCAGGTAGACATGCCAGCACCATTATTCATTGTTAGATGTTCTCCTTGCGTGCAAAAAGATGAAAATAACTAATTGCATTTCTTTTTCCTTTATCTAATAGGAATCCCGACGGTGATGAAGGTCCATGGTGTCACACCTACAAGAACATGAAGCTGACCTGGGAGCTGTGTGACATACCTAAATGCTGTGAGTTTCTATTTTTACCATAGTTTCATATTGCAGCAATGTTAAAACACAGAAGGGAAATGATCAACACTGATCCTAGAAGTTCATAAAGTTTCTTGCAATCAGACTTACATAACCATACTTTCTTTTTTAGCGAGACGTCCAGCTATCATCAGCACTCTCGGCCCACGTGCCCCCACCACTGACAACAATAATAAAGGTAGGACCCATCCAATGAAAATTACCCAGAGTCCATTTCTTCTGATGTGTTCAGTGTGTGGTCTATAGTTTTTACGGTTATTTAACCACCATCCTGCAACCCTGTGCTCTGTCTAGCAACATGTGGCCAGCGCTTAGACAACACCCTGAATCGCCCGGCGTTCCGCATGTTTGGGGGCAGAGAGAGCGACATCACGGAGCAGCCGTGGCAAGCAGCCATTAATGTTTACCAGGCCCGACACAGAAAACACTTTCACCGATGTGGTGGAGTCCTCATTGACTCGTGTTGGGTCCTGTCTGCTGCACACTGCTTTGAGGACAAGTAAGGATGACTCACATCCTTCTCACACATATAAAATACATAATTCATATTATTTCATGTGATGCAACAAACAAACATATTCTCTCTTCTTCAATCTTTTTTCAGTGATAAAGCAGAAAAATTGGAAGTGATTTTAGGAAGAACGTTTCGGAAGCAGAATTCCACCAGCGAGCAGATTTTCAAGGTTGAGAAGTACTGGATCCACGAGAAATTTGACAACGAATCATTTGACAATGACATTGGCGAGTGAACATTTTAAGAGACAATAATCATACATTTTTTTTCTATATATCACTGTTGTTACTGGAAACTTTCTATTATAAAAAATGTCAAATTTTCATAAACTAAGAAAATTAGCATTTTAAAAGTTTTGAGTTTTGGCATGCTATAAAGTGAATGAAGACAATTGTCTGAGACACTTTAGATACCATATTTTTACCCAGCAGTGGTGATTAACCTTAGGTTTGCAGCAAATGCTTGTTAAAACATCTGTGTTCATCTCACATTACCCTGACTTTTCCTCTGGTCACTTTCCACATGCAGCTCTCTTGAAGCTGAAGACGGACATTGGCATCTGTGCTGTGAACTCCCCCGAGGTTCTTCCTGCATGTCTGCCTGAACGTGGGCTAGTTCTGCCCGACTGGACTGAGTGTGAGATCTCAGGCTATGGAAAAGACTCGGAATGTAAGCAAACATCCCTCTTTTGCATTTGCTACTATTGTGGCAAATGTGTCTGTTTTGACTAACCAGCAGAGGGCAGTGTAAGCCTTTTCGCAAATCTTTAACTGATTTGTTTTTGGATAGGAGATGCTGAAAGTACTAATGTAAAACCTCACTCCACAGTTTCTGCAGAGTACTCCGAGCGTGTTAAGAGAGGTTTCGTTCGCCTGTGGCCCAAAGAGCGCTGCATCCCAGATGTGCTGTCTGGACGCACAGTTACCTCCAACATGCTGTGTGCAGGTGACACCCGAGGCCTGGATGATGCCTGCAAGGTGAGCTTTTTTACACGTAACCTCCTCATTAAGTCAATGCTTTTTACTCTTTCTAATTTTTCTTGACCTTCACCAACAGGGAGACTCTGGTGGCCCGCTTGTCTGTCGGAACAATAACAAGATGACTCTGATGGGTGTGATCAGCTGGGGGGATGGGTGCGGGCAGAAGGATAAGCCTGGGGTCTACACACGTGTCACCCATTACATCAACTGGATCAATGGCAAAATTAAGGCCAACCCGGTCTAAAGTAAGAGAGACTGCAAAGAAGATGTTGATGGATGGCCATACCCATTAACACAATGGGTAAAACAGCAAACGCATATATGTTCATCATTGAGAAGATAGACAGAGGGATCCACAGAACTCTTATTCTGTTGTTAATCTGTTATATAAAATCCAAAATGATGGAGGTTTTAAACCACTCCTACAGAGGTGCATAGGAAGCACCACAATTTTGCGTTTTCATGCTTAATGTAGCTCAGAGCTCTAAAGTTTTCCTTACTGTGTTGAATGTGACAGAATGTATGGACAAAAACACAGGACAAAAGCTTTTGCCTGCTGCTGGGCCATTTTGATCTGGATAATCCTTTTTGTCTCTTCATGCATACAACATTTTCTAAATATTGCATCCACCAAACTGCAGGTTCAGGCAGTGAACCTTACAGGAAGAATAGAAAATATCAGTGTTTTTCTCTGCTCTTTCTGGTTGGCATTATGTTGTTTTATACAAATAAGTCACAGTGGTACACCTAAGGACAGTAGTGCTTTTAATCCAAAAGAACACTCAACCCAAGCATTCACTTTGCACAGGACAGTATGTCACATAGGAATGTAGGCCTTTTACACGCTTGTCCTTTAGATGTGAGGTTATGTTGGCTTAATTCCTTGTATTGCAAAATGTTCTGCATTTGCCTACTTTGGGGCATTAGGGGTTCCAGACCCCAAACACAAAATGAATCTGCTGGTTCAGATTCTGCTTTTTGTCTGCTGTTTTAACTCCTTTAGCTCCTTTCTGCCGTGTAGCTGGGATTAGATTTGGACAAGTGGAAGCTCTGACATATTCCCTCTATTCAACAAACCCTGTTCTGTGTTCTCCTCCTCTGGAAGTTTGTTTTTAAATCAAATATTCCGAACTTATAACTTCTCCACCAAACACCTGGGTTGAGCCCAGTTTGTACTGTATATAGCATGTATATTGTCTGAATATTGATTTAACATTAAACTGCTTAATTGCTGCAAAACCTAACAAACTCCCTTTGTTTTGTGACTGGGTTTTAGACTTTTTTTTACTAAGTTAATATTTATGTGTATTTTATATTGTATTGGAGAAGCTACTTTTGTACTGTAGTTTGATAATTTATTGTTACTGTCAATATAACCACATCTGGCAACATACTCCTTTGTCAATAAATAATATTTGGAATAAATCTTTTTACGCTCCATGCTTTTTGACCAGGGAATTTATTATCTTCAATAAATCACCAATTTATTAGTTATACCATGGCAGCTTCACAAAGGTCACTGAGGTAACAATGAAAAGGACTCAATTCATCAGCCTCTGAATAAAATGACTTTCCTCAAGCCCATTTCTGGGCCATGACTAATGAAATTCTATTAGCATGTTGGAAATTAGGTGACAAAGTTTTTTTGTATCAGTTGAGTTAATGTGTTAATCATTATGACATGTTTCTTCTAGCTTTTGTGTCTGAACCATTACTGCAATGTCCAAATCAGAGAAGATACTTCTTAGACTTGTTTGCATGTTTTTTCTCTTTAATATTCAAGTTTTAATGTTTCTGATGAACTGAACGGTTTAATTATCTTGTAATAGACCAGGGTGTCAAACTCATTTTCAGTAAGGGCCACACTGGAAAAAAGAGAATCCCACCAAGGGCCAGAAATGTGGAGTTTATTGACATGCTTTTAACCTTTTTTTATTATTATTTTTTTTATTTTTTTACCTTTTTACGTACAAACATACAAGCTTTTTTCCTCATTTTTGTTCTGACTTTTAAGGCTATCTCAGACATTTGTATTCTTTTTGTAAATTTGTGGCTTTTTCTGACATTTTTGTATGCTGTCCCTACAAAAGTCATCAAAAGAATTCCTTAGCTATCATAGAATTTAGCAAATCAAGCAAAGCAAGGATACATTTTTTTTAACAACAACCTGTTTCACAGCCTGAATATGAAAACTCTCTCCTTCTGGGAGAATTTCTGAGTCTCAGAGTAAGCAAATCTGCTAAATTCTGCTTTAAATATCAGAAAATTGCAGTTTAAAAAACACTTTCCTGTGTTCTTGGTTTGGCGTACAACTGGGTGGATCAAAATTGATTGTGAACCCAAATTAATATGTGGGCCGGATCTAAATCTGCAAGGGGCTGGATTTGGTAGTACTGACCTCCCCAGGTTTCACCTTTCTCACTGTATGTGAGATTTCGTTCACTCCCGTTTACAAATTAGAACTTGTGTCTCTGATGCTGTCTGCCTGTCCAACTAAGTTTTGTAGATGAACTGTGCCTGTATCCATTACTCGTTCATAAAATGTAGGAAACGTGAATTTCACTCCTTTGAAAAAACAAGGTTCACGTTATTCATCCATAAAACATGGAAATTACAGCTGCCCCTGTCCTATTTAATAATGTAAATTACAAAAACTTAGGAATTAAATGCCCATAAAAAAAAACATAGATGAAAACAACAGAAAACTATACCTTCCATGATAAAACTGTAAATACAATGAAAAACAAACAATGGCATTTTGTATTACAGTAAATTACAGTTCATGTCCTCCATAAAATGTTTTGGTTTTAGCCCACTTGACTACTTCTGTCTGTACTGTACTGTACTTCATTGATAGCATATGTGTGTATTAAAAGTTAATAATTAATTTCCCCTTTGATTGCAGATGGAATACAAAGAAGATGTTATTTACTAATTGTAGCAGATTATATAAAATTCAGTTATATGGCCATAAGCAGTTTGCAGTGGGGAAATGTGAAGCCATGTTTGAGCTGTACAGTCATTAATAGTCAGACAGCCTGGCAGCAGGCGAGGCTGTCTGTCTCACACAGGTAGGAAATGCAAATGAGATCAGTTAGAGCTGCTCTTCACATTCTCTCTCTATCGCTCACTTTCGATCTCCAACACCATTTGCATCCAAAGACCGAAACAAAGACATTTCCCCATGACTTGAGCTGCGATACTCAACCCCAAATCATAGCAATGGTAAAGTAACTTTTTATTTTGGTTTACATCCTGATAACTTTGGGTGGAGGGAGAAGGAAGTAAGCAGGTGTTGTTACTGTTAATGAGTTGAGTCAACTGTAAACCTCCTATGTAGTTACTTTTACTTCAGCATGTTTTCTTAGGGAGTTCTGAATGGTGGAAAGATGTGATGGCAGCTACACCGTTAAAGGTTTAGATTGTGTGGGAGTGTGAATGCAAACAGTAAAAATAACCCAGACAACTCATGGTGTTTGAAGATAATCTGAAAGTAAAAACACCTTCTGGTATCAGCATTGTGCGTTACTGTAGAATAAAGGTCAAAAAGTTTGTTAAACTTTCTTTAATGTTTATTTTGTTCTGAGCGTTCTTCCAAAAAATTTGTATCTTAGTTGACTAAGTTGAATTCATCAGATTTCAACCAAACAATCTGCACTTTAAGTTTTAGTTTAATTTACTTGGATGTCAAAACATTATTGAATCATAGTTGATACAAGAGATACTTTAAATTGAGTACTGTTTGTTTTTAATGTGAAATGTATCAAGTTAAAATATCTTGGAAAGCCAGCAAGCACATACATTGCACATACATACGTTACATACATACGTACAAATAGTGTCACTTGCAAATACTTACATAAAGCATCTCAAGCTTCATATTTAGTTTGTAGTTGTTAGAATTGAACTGTTTGAAACATAGATTCTTTTCTTGCCAGTGATATTTCTATCACTTTCCCGTAATGTATATCAGACTCTTTGTCAGTAAACATGTCCATGCAGTAGTTTGGAAGGCGCTGTTGTTCACTGAGAGATGGTGTTGGAGTTCAGTCTGCAAATTTTCAGGCAGGACTAAATGTATTTATCTAATAACAAAAAAGACTGTCTGAAACTCTGTGTCTACTTTTGAAAGGAGTTTGTTTATTTCAACGTTTAATTTTGGTGGGGATCTTTTTGAATAGTTTTAGTATTTTGTCTGGTGCAAATGTTCCCAAATTTTCTTGATGTCACAGAAAAACAAACCTATTTTCTTTCACAGTGCAAACACGTCTTATCCTTATCGTATTCACTCTCTAGCCAATTTGGTAACACAGATATCATTGTATATAGTAAATATCTAACTACAGAAGTATTCCTGGAGGGGTAAAACAAATAATACAGTCTCATGTGAGCCTTCTTCCTGGTTTAATATAAGTTAGCTGTTGTCAACAGTTTATGCAGATAAAATGTTTTGTGGTTGGAGGAGTTCCCTGTGGGTTCACATGTTGAAAACAAACGTGAAAAAAATGGAGGTACAGTCTGTGATTTGTGAGTACACTTAAACTAATGTGGAAAAGAAAAGAGAAGACAGTGTTGAAAATCTGTCAATATAATTTGGTCAGCTCAACTAAAAATGGAAAAAAATACTCATTACATTTTAATATCTCTTTCTTCTCAAGTGTAAAAACTTAAAATTATAGTAGCTACTTTAGCTGGTTATTTGTTTTCTAATAAAACTGCTAGTGACAACACAGCTACACTATTACTATTGTCTGAGTAGTAACACATTTGAATGAATGTCAGTGTGTCTTGTCCTTGTTTGCATCAGCTTTCACTTCATGGTTGCATGACTTTTTCCTTTTTCCTTCTGTTGGCCTCCTGGGTGGTGATAACACATTTCACTGAGATTTGCGGGGGGTTCATCAGAGGGAAGTAACAGGCTGAAAACAAAGAAGAACGTTGTCACTGCAACTTGACCCGGCCTTAAAATGCAGATTTTTTAGAAATGGTGGGAGGACATACTGTAAATACTGTAGCAGAACACTAATACATCCCTTCGTCCTTTTTTGTCATCTCTCACCTGCTCCTCATTTATCAGCAGTAAAGCAACTGTGACAATTTGATATTTTGTATGCCAATGTGTGAGTAATAGAAACTCTGGAGTCCCTCCCTTCTTCTCTGTCCGCCTATGATGACTTACTTTACATCAACTCTTCCCCTATTGCTGCCTGGCACTGTGGGAAAACAGATACTGTCGCTCCACTTCCTGTTTTCACTTGACATGCCGTGTGCGTTTATTATCGTCCCCCCTTGCCAACCTCAGTTAAAACCCCGCAGATGAGCTTTTCTGTGTTTGATCCAATAATAGGGATGTAGCTGTGCTTCAAAACAACACTGATTGCTGTGGGGTGCGGCGGCTTAGCCAAAAACAAAAGATACAACTCATGATGATAATATTTACAAGAACTAAATACCGTTACAGTGCGAATACTGAAAATCTACAACCAAATAGATAGTATCTTTGATATTTCACCTGTGTAAAAGTAACAAAGTGTATAAATGCTCTGTTACAAGTAAAAATCATGCATTCCTTATCATGTACATGCATTATGTTAGATATAGTACCATCAAAATGTAGGTAATTGCCAACAATAAAAGTGCTCTTTGTGCAAAATGGCCCATTTCAGAGTAATGTATGTCATATTATTAGATGATAATTATTGATATATTAATGTGTGCGTTACTTCAACCTTGCAGCTGGTAAAAGTGGAGCTAATTTTATTCACTTTATATACTGGGAATTTATTGACAAACTACCCGTTTGTCAATGAATTCCCATCTTAGCTTAACTTATCTTAACAATCATTTCTGTTATACGTTACATTGCATGTATTACTCTGAATCTACTAAGTAACCAGTAACTGTATTTTTAAAAAAATGTAGTGGAGAAGCATAGAGTAGCCTAAAATTGCAGTAAAGTGAAGAAAAGTACAGGTAATCAATACTTGGTGACCTTCCACAAAAAGCAGCCACTGACTCGGGCCTGACAAGGAAGCTGATAAATAACTACCAGTAAATGAATACAGGCATGCTCTAAATACTTATCTGAGGGTTCTATTTTTCAGAGCTTCCTTGGAAAACTGAAGAAACTGTAAGTATTCTGTCCTTTACCAAAACCTCATTAATGTTGCTGTTAAATTACTATACACGAAATAAAATGGTACTCCAGCATCTTACCTCTTCTTTTCTTGTCAGACACAGTGGACCTCCAGCTCCACCCAGAAGGACAGGTGAGATTTAACCTCAATGACAAATAGAAAGGAAAATGTTTTGATTCCTCCTTTCTTTGTTTCCTCACCAGATTATGGACTTTTATTATCGATCAATGTCTTTTCCCAACAGATGACAATGCGACGTTTCTGTGGCCACAGGATGAGTTTGTAAGTAGAAAGACAACACTTGAACAACACTGAATTTGTGCTATTATTAAAGGTGCTACATGTGGAATTTTAATCATCTATATCTTCATCTTATTCTTGTTATATCACCACATTTCCATAAGCCCTGTTGCTTCTTATTGTAGGGAATGTTATATTGCTGCTAGTCGACCCCCCTCTCTAATACAGACTTCTATATCTAAATTAATTATAAAATGTTTTTTCTATTGGCCTTTCACTCAATCAGAGCTGTGTTGCTTACAGCATATATAACTGCAGGAGATTTCCTGCATAGTTTTTTGGTTTTATTACCTGATACTATTGTACTAATATCTGAGTATTAATGTGATGATGACTATTTGTGAAAATACACCTTTAAAATAGTAATACATTTTCTTATTTTCTCAGGATGACGATGACGTTGACACGTATGAAGCGCCTCCTTGTGAGCGTCCGGCTGTGAAAGTCCCTCCGAGAGAAGAGGAGGAGAACGTTTATCTAGGTAACGGCACAGCACTGAGTCATTACTGCCAACAGGGTTAGGGTATAAACAGTTCCTGTTCAGCAAACTATTGACAATTCTTTTGCTTGATGCTACTTTTTGCAGAGAGGATTCCCAATCCTGCTATTGAGCAGAGACAGGTTGCACCTCCACCCAGACCAGGCAAACCCTCGGTAACAGCTGCTCACTGTACTCAAAGTCTGTTTCTGTGTGTCTCTGCATCCGCCAATACATTTCAAATGTGTTTAAATATGATGCATTTCTTTTATTAAACAATCTGTCATCCAGAAACCTCTACAACATGCAGAGGATTTCCTCTATGATCCCAAAACCAAGAAACGTGAGTCATTCATCTGTATTAATTTGCATGCACACACAACAGTGCATTTGTTGATCTTGTTGATTCATTGTATAACCTCACCTCTCTTCATTTTGTTAACCCATGTATTCAGCACCTGAGATAGACAGAAATGAGAAGCCTGGGAGAAAGAAAATGCTGCCTCCTCCACCGGTCCGCTCTGCTCCTGCTCCATGCCCTGCTCCTGCTCCATGCCCTGCTCCTTCTCCATGCCCTGCATCAAACGCTGAAGAAGGTGCAGTGATCACTTCTACCAACCCAAATAAGCCTTTCATAGAATAAATTCAACAGCCTGAAAATGACTGTTCACTGAGAGGAAGGTTAATATATTAATGAGGTAATATGACAACTTCATATACTTAAATTCATATTTGTTTTATTAGTTGTGTGCTTCCACAGAAATACAATCCCTTGATAAGCACAATCCCACCCAGTGAAAGCTTTTGCATTTGCTGTAGCTGCTGTACACCTGATATCTCATAGATCACTCCAGACAAAAATCCTAACAGCGCACAAACAAGAATTGTGTGTAATGTTTCCAGCAGCAACAGTGGTTTGTTTGGAATGAATAAATACAAGCAGAACTGAACTGAACAGAATGAGCAGAGACTGCAGCTGTTACTGAAACATGGAAGAGACTGCCACCTATTGTTGTGCCACTGAGCTGCATCTTAAGCCTCAGACTCAACTTAATCTGCAAGAACACCAAAGCAATCATCACTTTGCACCGATAATGTTGCCAAAATAGTCACATTGTTGCACATCAATAGAAGATTATTTCCACACCGATTGACGTTGACCGATTGTCTAAAACTTCAGGTCAAAGTTTCATGAGAAAACTATGTAAGATTCTCTGCTTGAATAGTCCTCTGTGTTCCACTGTTGCACTGCTCAGAAAAATCTCTCTATTACACATTTCTAAATACCTGAAAATGTTCCTTAATCGTAATCTTACTAACCAAAGCCAAGAAGGCAATGTTCCAAAACGGAATATGAAAAAATGATGTATACATGACAGTTAAATCTAATGACA
>NC_045737.1:20752685-20755998 GCF_008692095.1 Etheostoma spectabile | reverse complement strand
ATCTGGAAAAATTTACAACATCATTGAAAGACAATTTAAAATCCTGGTTACACAGCACCTCCAGGTCTGATTCATCTTTTACTTCTTTATCTTCTGCCCCACCAATGTACTACAGCACAGAATGAATGACACATTCTCTGGTCTCCTGTGTTTGACAGTATGTGTTGTTGACTCTTTTAAATACTGTATTCAGTCTTTTTTGGGCCGTTCACCACCACTAAAGGCTTGTATGATAACACAACAACACAAATCATTACCTGTATTTTCTTTCTGCATTTCAGATGTGTATCTGGATCCAAATGAAGAACATGTAAGATAAGATAAGATAAGATAAATCAAAAATACTATAAGCTTAATACATAAGGAGCAAAGAGCCTTGGTATGAGAGAATAATGAGTATAACAGGTAATAATGGCCATAGTGTACACATGTATATGATTGGATGTTACCAGCCACATACAGCAGCTCTGAATTAGCCAGTCATTACAAAGCATGAACAGTGAAATGTTATGCCTCATTACTGGGCTTCGATGCTCACCCCCAAAATGTTGGCACATTCCTCCATGTGTATGGATAAATATGTATTATCTTGCTATAAAGGAAGTTTTTCCTTGCCTCTGTCACCTAGGGCTTGCTCTTGGTGGGAATTGTTGGGTTTCTGTAAATAACGTCACAGAGTATGGTCTAGACCTGCTCTTTTATGAAAAGCGTAGTGAGATAACTGTTGTTGTGATTTGGCGCTATGTAAATAAAATTGAATTGAAATTCAACTGCAACAATATTTGTCATTTTGTGTTTCAGGAAGACAATGATGAGCTGTATTTAGAACCAACAGCTGGTAATTAGCTCTGTACTTTAAATTTGGATGAACAGTTTGGTCTGTGAGTGATCATCAGACAGTAAATTTCTTTTCCTGGTAATGAAAAGTTGAACACAAATTCAATTTTCCTTTCCTTCTGCTCCTCAGCTTGTGCTCCTGCCACTAGTGGGCTGATGAGGATGCCTCCATCTCCTAAGACAGCATTTGTACCTTCTTCCATACCTATGTGAGTGCACTTTAACCCAAAGCAGCTTTCTACCTCCTGCATAACCAGAGCAATTTGCTTCTCACTAACCAGTGATATAATCTGTCTGCATAGCTTCTTACGCAATACCACATCAGACAGTGATGCTACTGTGTTTTGCAGGAAAATGCAAATGTCGCAGATATACAGTTAGCATTACACAGTAAATATCTGGTACTAAACACGCAATGAAAATTAACATACTCTCTATCTGCAGGATGAAGCCTCCGGTTCCCAGAGCTCAGTCTGTGAGTGTGTCCATTAATCTCAGTGTTTAGTCTTATAATGTTCTTATGCTAAGCTCGGTCCTAATTTAAAAGTAAGACTGTCAAGATAGAGGCTGATTTAGAAGTGGAAGTTTCCATTTCCTACATGGGAAATTAAACTCTTCAGTATGACACAGCAGTAACTTTTTATTTGCCTCCTTTCAGAATTCACTTTTGCCTTCCTTTAATGAGTTGACAACGGGTAAAGACCCCATCTTCTCTACTTTTGAAAAACTCATACAAAAATCATGCATCAGCACAAACTAAATCCAAAATAAATCATTTTGATCGTGATAATGGAAAGTATACATTTCTTTTTTTTTTAGCTCCTTCAGTTGAAGCAAGACGTGGCACATTTCCTACCAAACTCCCTCCACCAACTCCCGGTTATAAGCCTCGTCTGCCAGTAAACCTGAAGGAAGCCAAAGCCAGGTAAGAAGTGAAGGGTACAAAGAGATTTGTTGAAACAGCAGATGAAAGGGTTAAAACTGCAATGATTCATATTGATTTTCAGCATGTTTTTTGCAGTTGATCCCCATCTGCAAGTACAGTCATACATCAGAATTAAATTCAAAGTATAACATTAGCCTTCTTGTCTTTATTCAAGCCTTCTGAATGCTGCTATGGCGGACACAAAGCCTGTGGGTAAGTTCACATTTTTTTATCCTAGAGATGACTGTGATCATTTGGGGTCTGCTTAGTAATCCAAACATTGCATGGATCCTGCTTTACTTCTTTTTAACCATACGTATTAACCCTCTGATTGTTGCCAAGTACGGATTTCCCAATCATGGGAAAACACATTACATTTTTTCTATCTCTTGAAAGCCATCCCTGGTGATATGAGGGCAACCAAACAATCTGGGAATGAGGTATGTTATTAATCTGCACACAGAAAATCTAACACAAATTTGAGGACAGGTTTAATTTGGTTAATATATTCATGTCACGTTACAGGACAAAGAATGGTTTGCTGAAAATTGCAACAGGAAGACAGCTGAGGATCTCTTATTGAGGGTCAACAAGGTAAACTTAACAATGTTATGTTTCATTAATAATCTGTCAGTCTGGAGAGTCGTTTTAACCACAACCATTTATTTTTATTATATGTTCTTACCTGAGCAAACTCAAGGGCTTGAAGCAAGGGTGTTGCACAGACGATGGGGAAATTTGCTGAGTGTTTATGTGCATATTTTTGCTGACAGCCAAACCTGAGTAAGACACCTTCAGGGCTTCCATGTATTTTTAAACATTAACCATCCCCTTCATTCTTAATCCATCCCTCATTTTTATTCATTTACATCCCTCGTATTACTTCCCTGCTCTCTTGTAGTACTAATCGTCCTAACACAGCTTCCCAAAAAGTTTCTTCTCTATCCCTTTTTATTCCATATTCTTTGTGTCATTCTTTTTCAGTTTTTCTTCTATTTTTCTTCTTTGTAGGACGGGGCCTTCCTCATCCGTCACAGCTCAGCCCAGAGTTCCCGGCAGCCCTACACCCTCGCTGTGCTCTTCCAGCAGAAGGTGTACAACATTCCCATCCGCTTCCTGGGAGAGCCACAAGGTTACGCCCTCGGAAAAGAGGGAAAGAAGAACGAAGAGGTGAGAGCAAATTAAATTTAAGAGAGCGGAGCAAACTGAAAACACAAAAAACACAGAATAAAACATGAGATCTTCCTCCTGCACTAAACACACAGCCGTGGTGAAGCACCACTGGTTTAAAAACTCCTGCATGTCCTTCATTAGAGAGTGTAATCTGATGTCCACTTTCCCACTGTCTTTTTCCAGACACACATACATTTTTGTCAGCTCTGGTCCGGACACACTTTCTATTAGTTTTTTTTTCCGGCTTTTTATAAATCGATATTGTGGCCTGACCCACAATAAAATTCAACAACTGCCACTTCTTTGCATTTTGTTTCCTGCAGCTAGTACCAAAACTAAAAGCAGTCTCTGTGAGAGAGGGAGAGAGAGAGAGAGAGA
>NC_045737.1:20747351-20752675 GCF_008692095.1 Etheostoma spectabile | reverse complement strand
GAGAGAGAGAGAGAGAGCGAGAGAGAAGAAGAAAGCAGGATTCTGGAACTTTAGGCTTTTCGTTCAATCACTTTATTCTCCTTTATCTCTCTTTCTCAATCAGATTTTTGGCGCCCTCGATGAGATGATCTCTCACCACAAGAATAACCAGCTGCTTCTGATAGACAGCAAGAGCCAGGCCAAGCACACAACATATTTAACCCACCCTGTACGCCCTTAAAACCATACAACTGGGAGCTTCTCTCATGGTCTCTCAAGTCCGCAGTTTAAAAAGTTTACAGTAGGTGTACTATGTCCCAGAAGTGTAATTAGAACCATCAGTGACACACCCAAAGTACTGTTTTCATGATGTTGTTTATAGATTGAAATAAACAATGCAAACTTTTGCTGCACTGAACCATCAGCAAAGATTATGTAAACGTCACAAACAGTGATGGTAAATGACTTACTGTAAATGACTTACTGTAAAGCTCACAGATCCTCAAGTTATGTTGTTTGACAAAGTGCTTTTTCCTGTTTTGTAATCATTTTAGCAATGATTGCCCAAGGTTAACTGTTCTCTGTTGGGATGAAGGAATGATGTTACCTTCAGTTTGCTGTATTTCACTAACTTTTAAACATACAAACAGCATGTCTTTGTTGTTATGTGATTTCAAACCACATAACATTTGCAGCTAAAACCTTCACCCTAACGTTCTGCCTCCTGCTCATTTCCATTTTTACAGTATGGTCATACGTGATGAACCACTGAGATAAATGTCTCCATGAATCATTTTATTTTAGTCACAAGTACAAATCTGGATGTTTATCTTTCTCCAAGTTTGAATATACTGTATGTTACAGGTTTCTTTTCGGTGTTATATTGTAGATATTGTGCAATACAGTCAAGTCAAAATGCATCTTTTTATTTTATTTCTTTTCCTACAGTTTCGTTATATATTTACTGTTGTTGGCCGGTAACCACCTGGTCTTTGTTTGTCTCTGCAGTGTTTGTGGTTCATTTAGAGGACAGGTTAATGCTTGATAAAGTCCTTTGATTAAATTCCAACCTCCACTGATGTCAAACCTCAACTTGTAATAGATCCTTGTCCAGTGAAGGTCAGTGTGGTGAGCGGAGGGTTTGTGGCTTTAACTAAGAAGCTGTGTGTGCTGTGAGAACTGCTTCCAGGTGGCCATTGATTGTTTCCTGTCGAGTGAAACCTTCTCGGCCAAACCATAAATCTGCCAGCACACACAGCAGAATCCTTCAACATTGTAAAAATCAACTTTATACAGATAACAAAAACAACTGTCCATATCACGGTACAGTGGCGGACCCAAATGCACGACTCAGACAGGTAATGAAAGGTAAGTACTTTTATTGTCCAAAGAACAATGCAGGCGACAGTACAGCAGGCAGTAATTGTCGTCAAAAGGCAGGCAGAAGTACAAAAGGAGCAGGCAAGAATTGTAAACGGGAAACAAGCTAAAGCTCAAAAACACCAGGGAAGCAAACTCGAGAGAAAACGCTGGAAAGAGTGACATAGAGACAACTGCAATCTGGCAGAGGTGAAGTGGGAATGGTGAGTATTTAAGTGCTGTGAGGGGAAGCTGAAAGCAAACAGGTGAATCAAATTAGGAGCAGAGATAATAATCATATGGGCGGGAAAGACAAGCAGGAAGACAAGTGACCAAGAATGTAACCAAACAGTGGATTTTAAAACAAAATAGGAAGTAGATAGACAAACAGAAAACATGAAACACACTACAACAGCAACTTGACAAAACCATGACAGAACCTCCCCCCCCTCAAGGGACGGCTACCAGACGTCCCAAAACAAAAGACACAGAAAGACAACCGAGGGATGGTGGAGGGGAGACGGAGAAGGGCCGAAGAGAAAAACCAAACAAAAAACAAGTCCAACAAAAAAAAGAAAAAAAAAAAAAAAAAAAAAAAAAAAAAAGTCCAGGGACAGTGACCACTCGGGAACTGGGGCCAGTAGGCACTCGGGAACAAAGAAGCTGTGGCCAGCAGCAAAGAGCAGGGTGGGGTAGGAGGTACCCCTCAGGAGGCCGAGCAGGAGAGCGAAAGTAGAGCCTCTCTGGAGGCCGAGCAGGACGGTGAAGGCAGTACCCCTCAGGAGGTCGAGCAGGAGAACGAAGGTAGAGCCTCTCAGGCGGCCAAACAGGACATTGAGGGTTCTGAGGCAGCCGGCGTCAAAAGCCCCTTGGAATGATGGCTGCAAAAGCAAATTCCCTCAGGTGGCCGTCTGCGAAGACGATATCCCTCTGGAGGCCGAGCACAAAGGCAACATCCCTCTGGAGGCCGAGCACAAAGGCAAAGACAGAACCCCTCAGAGAGCTGGGCAGGCGACGGCTCAGCGGGGCTGAAGACAGGAGGACCTGGGTCAGCAAACAAGCCAACAGGATCAGGAGTCAGCGGTTCCACCAACAAGGCAACAGGATCAGGAATTGGTCGGATCACTGACAAAACACTGGGAGCAGGAGTCTCTGTGGCACTGAACAAAGGCAAAGTCTCAGAGGTGCCAGGCAACGGCAAAGTCACTGGGGTGCCCGACCAAGGCAAAGTCCCTGGGATGCCAGACAATGGCACAATCCCACAGGTGTCGAGAACCTGCACAGTCTCTGGGGCCGCAATCAACAAAGACTTTGGGAGCGAGGTCAGCGCAGACTCTGGCAGCGAGGATGTCAGCTGAGGTTCTGGACGGCTGTACATCAGTGAAGGTTCTGGATGGCTGCACAGCACCCAGGGCTCCAGCCCACTGCACAGCACCCAGGGCATTGGCCCGCTGGACAGTACGTGTTCCAATCTGCTGGACAGCCCGTGCTCCGGTCCGCTGGACAACACGTGCTGCGGTCCTCTGGACAACACGTGCCACGGTCCTCTGGACAACACAGGCTCAGAGTTGAGAAGAGGTTGAAGCGAGGAATGGTGTCAAGACCCATATCAACCATGTCCTCTCTTGTGGCCTCCACGGTTCTGAGAAACTGTAGCCAGACTGGTCCGCTGAACTCAGGACTGCTGTACACCACGGGCTTGGGACTGTTGGAAATTGAAGACTCAAGACTGTAGAGAAGTGTGCGCTGGACATGGCATCAGGAGCCATGTTGAACCTTACTCCAATTATGTACTCCACGAGTTCCAGGGAACATAGCCAGGCGGGTCCCTACAAAGGACAGGTAGCAGTAGAGCGGACAGACAGGAGTTCAGGGGAGCTGTAAGTAGCTGTGCTGGACCGTTCCCCCCCAGCAAGGAGGCTGGTTGCTTTGCTCCTTAGTCCTCTTAACACAGCTTATTGAAACAAAGTCAAAAAAGTCTCTGGCTCTCCATAAGGCTGACAAATGACACGATTATGAGATGTAGAAACAGGAGCAGGGTGGTTTATGAAAAACTAACTTGTAGCCTTAATTCTAGTAGGCAGAGAAACAGGCTTACATGAATCAAACAGGTGGAGGAGTAGGATTGGAGATGAAGCGTATCACCAAAGGAGGAATAGAGTCCTTTAACCACGGTTTTGCTGATACCATCTCTTGAGCTTCTAACATTAAACTCTCCTTTCGGTGCTCACTGTTAGCCTTTTTCCACATGTCCTTTAGCCCCACCAAGTCAAAAAGATCACAGAGTTCATCCGACATAATCTCCTCTGAATCCATACAGTAGTTGGCTGAGTCCATTGTGGCCAGATTGTACTATCACGGTACAGTGGTGGACCCAAATGCACGACTCAGACAGGTAAAAGGCAAGAATTGTAAACGCTGGAAAGAGTGACCCAGGGACAACTACATTCTGGCAGAGGTGAAGTGGGAATGGTGAGTATTTAAGTGCTGGGATGAGGGGAAGCTGAAAGCAAACAGGTGAATCAAATTAGGAGCAGAGATAATAATCATACAGGCGGGAAAGCAGACAAAGGCAGGAAGACAAGTGACCAAGAATGTAACCAAACAGTGGATTTCAAAACAAAACAGGAAGTGGATAAACAAACAGAAAGCATGAAACACACTACAACAGAAACTTGACAAGACCATGACACTCCAACCTTGGAAAATAATACGCAACACAAATTATGGCTATAATGTGCCAGGAAGTCAAAATTACCTACAGAGGGAACATCACAATATTATGTCTTTCAGTTCATTTTGTAGCTCTGTTACAGGATTACTGTTCAGATGTAAAGCTAATATAGTCTCAGCATCGTGAACCACAACAACATAGTTTGATTTGCAACATACAGGGAGTGCAGCAAGTTGACCGTTCACATCTTGCAGAATTATTTCATGGTACCTACTGTATGAAGTATATTTGATTACATCCCTGAGACTCAATTCCATTTTAAGTTATATGTTATGTTTATTATAATTAGTTTTTTAAGGCACTTTTCCCTTCATTAGGAATTGCAAGTAAAGCAACGACAGGAAATTATGGGAGAAAGAGGTGGGGGGATAGCATTGAAGGGCAACTATTATATCGTATTTTCAGGATTATACTTGCATTTTGTGTTTGTACTAGAACATGTTTCATGCTTTCATGTTAAAAAAAACACTTCATTTTTCTGTTACTGACCGTGGCTGCTGCACCTATATTCACCCTCTGTATGAGATGCTTTGTAGGAGCACCTGTCTCTTTAATCCCTCATCCACGTTAACATCCCAGTCTGCTCTGATTGGCCAGAGCACTTCTGGAAACTCCGGAGCCTCCGTTCTGAGTTTCACCATAGAAAGTTATGAAGCTGGAGCTACTGCAATGGAGTAGGACTTTGTTCTCTTAACACAGGGGTCTTCAATGTTATTTTAAGCCAAGGACCCCTTAACTGAGAGAAAGATCGAGCAGGGACTCCCAATGCATATATTGTATGTGGAAAATATATTAAGTTGCATAATATATAGTGTGTGGAAAATATATTCAGTTGCATAATAAACTGGGCCTACAGTGACGTGTAGGGTGGACTAAAACCTTTATACATTCATTTTTTGCATATAAATACTAAGCTATTAAAATAGCCTAATAAGTAGCGTGATTTTATAAATAAAGTTTTAATGTTAAATAAACATGTGGCACATTAAATTCTTAGGATGAACTGTATCTGTGAAGGGCCTTAGTGACGAGGCCAGTAAGCCCATCTTCAGAAGGGATTTGGTTTAAAAGCCTTTATTTTTGACTGTAAAAATTGCTGCTATGTTCTATTAGTGTCAACTGCTAACTAACTAAAGTAGCTACATGGCTAATGGAAGTAAACAATGTAATCTTGGCTGCCAATGTTGTTAAATCCTCCAAAATAATTGGTAATTGTTGTATTGTTATAGATACAGTATATATATATATATAT
>NC_045737.1:20736713-20747341 GCF_008692095.1 Etheostoma spectabile | reverse complement strand
TATATATGTTTATAGTATAGGCCAAAAGTTTGGATTTTGCAATTTGCAAAAACTTTGAATGTGTGACCCAAGTGCAGTCGCAAAAACCATCAAGGGCTACAACAAAACTGGCTCACATGAGGATTGCCCCAGGAAAGAAATTCTAAGCAATTCTAAGAGTTCTAGCAGCAGACACATCTCTAGAACAATGGTAAGAGGAGACTGTGCGAATCAGGCCTTAATGGTCAAATAGCAGCTAGGAAACCACTGCTAAGAAGAGGCAACAAGCAGAAGAGATTTGTTCGGGCCAAGAAACACAAGGAATGGACATTAGACCAATGGAAATCTGTGCTTTGGTCTGATGAGTCCAAGTTTGAGATCTTTGGTTCCAACCGCCGTGTCTTTGCACAACGGAGAAAAGGTGACTGGATGGATTCTACATGCCTGGTTCCCACCGTGAAGCATGGAGGAGGAGGTGTGATGGTGTGGGGGTGCTTTGCTGGTGACATTGTTGGGGATTTATTCCAAATTGAAGGCATACTGAACCAGCATGGCTACCACAGCATCTTGCAGCGGCATGCCATTCCATCCGGTTTGCGTTTAGTTGGACCATCATTTATTTTTCAACAGGACAATGACCCCAAACACACCTCCAGGCAGTATAAGGGCTTTTTGACCAAGAAGTCTCCACAGTCACTGGACCTGAACCCAATCGAGATGGTTTGGGGAGCTCTGTACTGCAGAGTGAAGGCAAAAGGGCCAACAAGTGCTGAGCATCTCTGGGAACTCTGTTGGGAAACCATTTCAGGTGACTACCTCTTGAAAGAGTGTGCCAAACAGTAGTCAGAGCAAAGGGTGGCTACTTTGAAGGAACTAGACTATAAGACATGTTTTCAGTTATTTCACACTTTTTTGTTGAGTACATAATTCCATATGTTCTCATTCATAGTTTTGATGCCTTCAGTGATGATCTACATTGTAAATAGTCATGAAAATAATGAAAATGCATTGAATGAGAAGGTGGATCCAAACTTTTGGCCTGTACTGTAAAACTATACAATATATATATAACAGTACAACAATTAACAATAATTTGGAGGATTTAACACTGGCAGGCAAGATGACATTGCTTATTGCCGTTTGCCATGTAGCTACTTTAGTTAGCAGTTAACACTGACAGAATGTAGCAGCAATTTTTACAGTCAAAAATAAAGGCTTTTAAACCAAATACTGTTTCAGGAGTAGTGGGTCCTGGAATTGGGGAAAAGTTAACAACATTGACAGCCAAGGTGACATTGTTTTCTGCCATTAGCATGTAGTGGGACAATGTTAACACTGCGGTGGTTTAAAAAAAACACTCCAGTCCTGCCAACATGGAGCGGATGACCAATCGGAGAAGGTCAGCCTAGAGTTGCGTAATACTTTGGCGAGAGTAGAAAAAACTGTTGAAACCGGAGTGTTCAGAATTGTTGAAATCTGAACGTTTTAGCTCACAGGGATTTGTCTAAAATACGTATACTTCATTATTTGAACAAAAATTTAACATCAACATTGTAGATATGATAGAAATCACAGAAAAGCATAATATGTGACCTTCAAGCAAAGTTCCCTGGCTGGACATTTCAATTACATGACGAGCGTTTTAAAGTGCTAGGCCACTAGGATGCCTCAAGTCAGAGATCTTAATTCAAAAATACAATTAATGAACTACAATTTCATGGAAACCTATTACCACTAGTTTATCACTAGGTAAATAAAAGGACTTCATATGTTATGTTTTATTAGCAACATAAACATATTTGAATCTACTGTAAATACAATTACAAAATACAAATTTTATTCTTGATAGTTTTTCTGTGTATTGATAGAATCCACTATTTTACAGGGTGATCATACTGTAAAGGTAATGCAGTACCTAATTCGGCCCTTTAAGACAAAACCTAACCACATTTAGCAATTGAGGAAATTACAACTGTATTATGTGAGTCAAATCCTTTTGCAATAGCTTTTTGATTTGGAATAATGTACCTGTAATGTGTGTAATACTGACTCACATCAGTAGTGTAGAGGCCTTTGCTGATTAAAAGGAAGTATTTTCGGACCAACCGCAAACAGCTGACAGTTCTAAATGATCACTGCAGTTTTTTTTTTAAAGTTTTGTTTCCATTTGCAAAAATAAGTTCACATGTCTCTTTATATGCATTTCACAAGACCAGGAAGTTTGTCTTAATTGCAAATTAAGGGCAACGCATGACAGAAAGGTTTGCTAAAAACGAGACTTACTGTAAGCTAAGAGTATTTTGTTAATCAATTGTATATACTTCAGAGTAAAAAAGATGCAAAGTTTCAGCTCCTTGGAAACACACTGAACCGTCAGCAGTCTTGTTAATAGAGAGATATGCGTCTATCCATACAACAGCACGCTTTTTGATGGAAAGATGTGTGTGTGTGTGTGTGTGTGTGTGTGATTTTGAAAAAATCATGCAAAGGTGGGGCGCTTGTTCCAAGCCCTGATTTCGGAGTTTGTGGGAAGGAAGGGGGAAGGGGCTGCGGCGGAGGGGTACAAACTGCACATCCGACCGTTTGCACTGACAGCCTGGAGAAAAAAAAAATCCACAACACAGGGAGCTTATGAGAAGCCATTACTTACAATAACTCAGTGAGGGTTTTTAGGACAGCCCCGAATCAACACAAGGCTCGTGGAGGAACTGGTTTACGCACCAGTAGAAGGCTACTTGAAGTGGACTAGTTTTCTTGGCGGAGGTGCGGAGTTTATGATTCAGAATTCAGGATTGGTGAAGGGGGGTTACTGAATGGGAGCAGTCACTGGATTTGTGTGATACCAACGCAAGCCGACCAGACCACCTACTGCCCAACATATGACTTTTGGGGAGGTTTAGGGCACAAACAGAACAAGATTACCGCTACTCCTCCTTCTGTCCCCTTCCCCTTTCCTTTCTCACGGATTCTTCAGAAAGATAAATCTTTCAAACATGGCTCAGATACTGCCGATACGATTTCAGGAACATCTGCAGGTAAGCGGACGCAGAAAAGCCCTAAAATTAATTTCAGCTTATTTCTTTTTGCGCAGCTCCTCGCCCATGTTGGTCCGCGCACACATGGCACATGTCGCATTTAAATGGAATCTGAAATAGGGCTGCAGGGTGGTGCTCAATATAGCCACAGGCCTAGTTTTCTCCTGCCGGGCAGATGATGACTTGTAAAAATTGACCAGTCAGATCGAATACAGCTTCAATGCGGACCGGTGTGTGTCTGTATACGCCGCAGTTTTTCCCATTAAGTGGAAAAACGCCGCTGTCATTTTCAATCCGCGATGCGAACGACGTTGTCTTACTTTGCAGCAGACAACTGAGCTCAGCTGTTGGTAGTAACATTACAACTGAGACCTGGAATGGCACTCAAGCTTTGTGGCTACCATGTTGTTGTCATGTCCTGCAGCAACATATTCCTACTTTGTAACCTTCAGCAAGAACACCGGTCAGTGTGTCTCTGCCAATGCTGGGCGTAACTGACAACATCACCATAATATATTGTTAAGATAGCCTAATGATTATATGAGCTGTTTTAGACAGTGTCCTTTCAGAATACGTGTAGAAGTATACGCATTATCTTGCACTGACTCAGTAACACTTCAAAACGCTTAAGTTCAGAAAAGAGCACCACTCAGCTTTAATGCAGCCAGTAAAACACATTATTTGAGTAATATCTTGATATTGCAATGACCCCATATGAAATCTAGATTCATATTACAGCATCAATAATATTGTCACGTGTCTCCCTGCACTGCTCGTTTGTATTTTCATGCCGGAGTAGCATCTGTGCAGCTTCAAAATGATCAGCATCAACATGACAGAGTTCCAAAGGCCGTACAGTCTTTGGTTGACAGTGTCTTGGTGGAACCCCCCCTCCCAAAAAGGAAAACAAACGTTATCTGGTCATCTGCAGAAAACTAGTTCCACTATGACCCCCTTTTTATCCTTGGTTTGGTCTTTGGTAATCGTTGTCCCATAGCAGTGCTTGGTGCCTTGCAGCCAAAAGAGAAAGTTTGTGACGCACCCCTCCACCTCCCCTCCTCTGTAGCCTGTTGTTATGGTTACAGCAGGCAGTGAAATGGCCTTTCACTAGATAAAAAGCACACAGCCCCCACCCCCCTCTCTCTCTGCTCCCTTCCTCTGGCCAGTAGCCCCACTTTCGTCAGCCAAAGATCCTTTATCCTCCAAAAACTGTGCAGGCCAAGAGAACTTGCAGGCTACCAGGCTCCTCTCATCGCTGACAGGCTGTTGCCCGCTGATGGAGGGCAGTGCAGATCCTGACAGTGTTTGGGTTATTACTTCAAATTGCTCTCAACAGCACATACCTTTCCCTTGTACATCTCCTAAGAAACCCTCCCCTTGAGTGATAAGCAGCAGACTGCTTTACGTTCCACTTCTACCGTGAAATCCCAGCTCTGCCCCAGTCGTATCCCTCTGTGAATCTAGGTGGCTCCAGCAGAGTGAAAAATGCTTGGAATTTGCAAACCCAGGACTTTGGGCCTCATGTTGTTTAGCTATTTTTTTTTCTTCGCCTGGTATTTACAGCTCAGTGTCTGCAGTCTGGGCTGGGGTTCAGGAGTGTAACATCAGCCCAGCTTCTTGATGAAGTGCCAGCTTGTTGAACTAGAGGTTGCATGAGATAAAGAGCAAACCAAATGCTCCATTTATCTTGGTTATTCCAGTCAAAACAATTCTTTACCATCACTCTGGTGTAAAATACAGATGCGGAGCATAAGGCCTGGATCTTAGCGCTATTGTTTTAGCTGTGAGGGATTCAAGAGTATTCATTTTCTCACTCCAAATCAGTAGCCATGTCATCAACGCTAAGCTGTGTGGTAAAGTCTTGCTCCATCATTACTCTTTGTCTTCTTTACTTTTTGATTTCACTATGATTGATGGTCCAAGGTCCAGGCTATGAAGGAACATGTCATAGTGTGTAATTAATTGACCAAATGGACCAGTGCCCTAGTTGGAGCCGAATGTAGGCTACATTGTGGCTTGTGTTGTGTGGATTGTGTTGGGGGCAAGATGAAAAAGACAAGGACAGAGAATGGTCTGTTGAATTATGAAAGTGCTAAAATGAGAGTCATTTGCAGCTCAGGTGGCTCAGCTGCCAGATGTCAGTGCAGCGGCCCATGTCCTGTTGCAGCTTCTGTAAGTGCAAAAATTTCCTGCAGCTCTGAAGCACCTGAACATTGTCCTATCTAGTTGAGTAAGGAGAGTCCAACTTGCTGCTCTGCAGCTGTTTACAGCATCCTGGTGTGCTGCTGTATCTGTGCTGATGAAGTGATGCCAGCACATCAACGGATGTGATAGACGGATTAGGTAAGCAGGCCCTATTTCAGTCTGGCAAATCACACAAGGATATGAAGCAGAACGACAGAACAGTCTAACAGAACACATCTGTGACCGCAGCAGTAGCTGGTAGGGATGAGGACAAGCCTGTGTTCAGTCACCAAAACTAAATTGTGAATGCATTGAAAGAGAAGTCATTCACACATACAATATGCACACTGTGTCTTTCTGTAATGAGTCAGATACTGTTAAACCTGCCATAACTGGACTGTTACTAATGGTTAATTCAATTGACGAGTAATTTGCAGATTCCGATCGAGATAATCCCATTAATTGTTTTGTCTATAGGATGTCAGAAAGTTCTGAAACATGTCCACTATAATTTCAGGTGGTGTAAGAAAATATCAATACACTTGAGTATTATGTTTTGTGATACAGTATCAATTCTCAAAAAGACTGTATTGATTTTTAATTAACCCTATTGGTATTACATGAAATTAAACCTAACACATTGATTGGTACATATCAGCTTGTAGGGAAGGGGGCTAAATAAGAGAGAGATAGCCAGTGGCATTAGAACAAAGCAGTGAGTCAGAGAAATAAGACGTGATTTAGCCAATTCATCACTAGAAATGCAACTGTAGCAGGCATCTCACTATCACTAACGTTATCCACAATCATTATTTAGATTCAACAAATGATATATCCATCTACAAAAGCCTAAAAGCTGGAAGTTAGAACGGAAGAATAACGAGTTTTGGTCATGGAGATGATACACCGTATGATATTGCATTGTCCTATTGGTGTGAACTGGCAGGTTGTAGAATGCTGCAGACTGACTCGTTGTAAAAAGTTGCAAGTTCTTATCTCGTCGATCTTTGATCTGTACTGGGCTTCAGATTCTTGTGGTTTCAATGAGCCCAATTGTATTCATGTTTGATGATGTTAGTCCCCATAGTAGCCATTTCATTGTAGTGAGACAATTTAAAAAAAAAACTCTGTGTATACTATGACAGTTTTCTTAAAATTGCAATACAACGCCTTGCTTACAGTATCAAAATATATTGCATTATATTAAGTCGTAACCCCTGAAATACATGTGGTATTGCCAGATTCTTGCCAATACACAGCTCTAATAATTTTCCAGAGCTCAAGGTGAAATCCGACCAACAGTCCAAAATCCAAAGATATTCAGTGTACTGATTTTTTGGCCACTTGAGGGCAGCGGAATTAAGCTGTGAACACAACATGACATATTATCACCTTTTAAATTAATATGGCAAACATGTTTGTCAACAAATGTTAACTGACTCATCCATTGTTTGCAGAGCATTCAATTGGAGTTGGATATCTGTCCACTGATGGACAGATATCCAACTTTCACTTTCCTTTTAACTCTGTATTGGTCTCCACCAACTCCTTAGGGAAATATTTGGCTCTTTAGCAACTAAAGGCTCCTCTGCGTTTACCAGCTAGTCACTAACTTTGTCTATCTGCTGTTTATTCTGGTGGACTAGAACTTTTTTAGGGAGCTGATGAGAGCGGTGAAATTGAACCAAATCAATAAAGTTGCATGCCAGAAAACCAAACAATGAGCGGAAAGACGCTATAAAACTCAGTAGAGATGAGGGGAACTAAAGAGTTGCTTGGTATTTTCCTGTGGGTTTATCCCGAAGAGCAACCCCTTTTACATACACATATTCATTTGATCCAGTGTTAGCAAAAAATATTGATTGGACAGCTTTAAGGTTTTCGATTTACGTGTACTGTACCTATCGCTTGTAAGAAAGTGGGAAGTGGCAACACTTTCACGTCTTTTTGCTGCATGCCTCAGTTTTTAATGAACGAAAAAAGTGCTTGTGTAATCTTCTCATGAACCTAAAACCCTCAGCTGCTGACGCGACGTGTCAGTGCTTCAGCAATGTGTCCACCCGGTGACTCACCAAATACCATCAACCTGTATCATCAGTGTCAAGTTCTGCTGCCATTTTTGTGATTGTTTATCTCAGCTTTTGAAAAAAGAAGACACACAGGAGTCTGTATTTGAGAACATGTATTACTAGAGGTAGTTTATAGGTTACTAGTAGGTTGCAGTTGAGATGTGATTTTAGTCTGGAATGTTCTACTCAGAATTTGGGGGGGTTCTTCCGGTGAGTCAGTTTCCCCACCCTGAGCCGAAGATTGCCAAATTTCTGTTACTGGAGCTGCATTGGACAGACGTAGTTCTCATCCCTCCTTCTTATCTCATACAAGGTATATTTATCACTCTGGCTTCTCTCCTAACACCCACCCTCCCTTCGCTTCTGGCACAATGATGGACTGTGTCTTGAGTTCCTCTTTTCACTCACATTCTTATCTTCTCCCCCACTATCTTTATTGTGGTTTCCTTTCCCTCCGCTCTCCTTCCAGAGATAGTTTTGGCAGTCTCAAGGAGATAGAGCATATGGCTCCAATCCTCCCTCAGGTCTTCTCTGTGGCCTTTCCAAGAATTCTTCTCGTATCTCGTACGTCCCCATAACTCCACGGAAACTAAACACTGAGTTGCAGCTTAGTGGTTGAACTAATCATTGCAATATTAATAGGGATATTGTATGAATAGATGTATGCAAAATAATATATGAAACAACCAAAATGCTGAAGGTCTGCAACATACTTTATTCTCATTATTGATTATTCTGCCATTTATTTATATAAAAAGTTGGAAAGAAGTGTGTTAGAATAATTACATTATCAAGAATAGACAGACACCACTGAAATTATATCACAGTTCATTTTTACTTGTAAACACAAGGACACGTTTCCAAACTATATATATATATATATATATATATATATATATATATATATATATATATATATATATATGACAGAAAATACCTAACTGGAAGCTCTAGTCTCTACAGCCATTTATTTATACAAAGTGGTTGTCAATACAAAGTCATAACAAAGTTGAATTTGTCAGTTTATCTCATTAGGTCTGGTAATCTCCTCTGCCTGCTCTACCCCCAGAAACATCCTGTGCCTTTCACAAGGACAGACGATGGCTCCATGGTTATCTTGTTTAGCGTGATCAGTACAATATGGCATTCTTATGCAAACTGTTTTAATAACAATCAGACAAAAAGTATGTACCTATGTAAGTATGTACAACTAGTATGTACAACTTTTCTAACAAAGTGAAACACGGCCATCACAGTTTACCATTGCACAAGGCAAAGTCTTCAAACTGTGAGACCAATAGTCCAAAACCCAAACATATTTAATTAAAATAATACCAAAACTGAGAGAAAAGTGTAAGTCTTCCCATTTCAGAAGCTGGAAGCAGAGAGTGTTTGGTGTTTGGTGTTTTTGTTTGCTTTAATTTTTGTCAATTGATTTATCATTTCAGCTGTAAACTGATCTTCAAAGAAATTAATTGTGTTCCATTATTATGCAGTGCTTGAGATGTGTTATTTTTTATTTTCAGCTTGCTATTAATGCTGTTAAGTTGGACAGCAGAAGCTTATAGGACAATAAAAAAATAAGAACATGTCAATGCAGTTTGCTTCTGTTTAAAGTTTGCATTAACTGCTGCTGAACACATGGTTAATGAGAGCAGAGTTGGTAGGTCATAAAACCAAAACAATGATCTAAAAGAGGTTAAAAAGCTGAGTCGGGTGAGCATTCTCTTGGGTTCGTCACTGAAAACTCCTTTCACATAACAAATAGTGATTTGATAATGCTGATATAAATGCATTTGATTCATGCAGCTTTAAATTATCTACCTAGTGTAATTGGAAATCTGAAAATGCCATTTCTTGGATGTAAATAATGAAAAATCTTTTCCTGCTAGAAAACAGCTTCTTTCATTGTGACCCCTCTGTCACCCCCGACTGATGAGGATGTTACATCCTTCCTGTTATAGCGGTGAAATGGCTCAGCAGTCATGGTTTGTTGTCCTGCTCCACCAGCCAACTGTGAGATAGTGCAGTCCTTGTAATGAGCATAAGGATTCCTTTGCGCTTGCCTCAGACGGCATAATGCAGTCAGTTCAATCATCAGAGGGAGAGAGCATGTTTTGGTCCGTCCTCTCAGTTCGCAGTTAGTTTGACAATTTGCACAATAATTCCTCTGTTCAGCAGCTGTTAACCGAGGTGGAGTGTTTCATGTTTTTAAATTCTACTAAGATTTATCACAGCAGAAACTGACATCAGCTCAGCCTGCTGTGTGCATCTCGGGACTTCTCATTAGAAAAGTAAATATTCTAAATAATAATTGATTTGCTAATATTTAAATGTATTCTTGGTTTTATTGGATCTCTATTTGGGAGTTTTAGACTGGTTTAGACTGAATAAGTAGGTTGGTTTATGTTGGTAATTAAATGTCCCTACAGCTTGCTGCTGCACATGCACTGTCTTTGTGCAGCTGTCAACAGGCCATGCTGAAATAAAGTAAAACTGTACTTTTTCAGTATAATTTAGATGTGATGATGGTTTCAGTAATGCCTGTGCAAGTTATAAAATGGCAACCGTCATCAAACCTAGTTCTTAAAATACTTCAATAAATTCAGAAGATTATTAGCAGCTGTAATAAGAGTGTAAAGTAAAGCTCTGTTGAGTTAACATCCTGTCTGTCTGTGTGCCCACGCTTGTTCCCTGGCTCCACGTACCACCAGACCTCCTGTCTGGTAAACAAACTTTAAGAAAACCCTGGAAAATTGAAACAGACCTGCTGCTATTTTACACGAAACACTGTTTTGGTCTGCTTCTTGCTGCTTTCTCCCCCTGCAAGGGAAATGTCAGCTGCTGTCATATATGTTTTCCCAATATCTTTTGTTGTTGTTGTTGTCCTTCAGAGTCCTTTAACTCTTTTAAACTGGAATATTACACTTTCAGCTGAGTTTTACTTTTAGTCCAAGTATAGAAAACTCTTTGCACCTTAGAATAAAATGGAGAAGTCTTCTATGTTTTTATTCATTTAACATGTTTTGGTTAAACCACCATTAAAACTATGAGTCAAATAACCTGTCCTTTCCAGTGATTATTAGGTGATACTTAGTCTCACATTGCCAGACCTTCTGGCTAGTCCAGAGGGTCTGGCTAGTCCACACAGCACTCCGGGATGGGAGTGGAACCAGTTGTGGTTTAATGGCATGGCTTTAAACCAATGAAAATTTCCAAGGGTGGTGCTAGGTGCCACACGGATCCCCGATGCCCCTGCAAAATAGCCTTGGGGAGGAACTTGTCTTGGTGGAACTTGTATACGTTCAAAAGTTGTTTTAGTCGTGCAACAGAAAACTCAGATTGGGCAGATAGTCTAGCT
>NC_045737.1:20725695-20736703 GCF_008692095.1 Etheostoma spectabile | reverse complement strand
ATTTACCCTGCAGAGATCTGAGGAGCAGTTAACCATAGTACTCATAAATTGACCAGAGTTTAATATTCCAACACAAAGAAAGCGTAGGGTAACGAAGATGTGACAGAATTTCCGGCGGCAATGGAGCAATCCGGAATTGAAAGGTCGTGGATATAGACTAGGTGACATTCTTCCCATTTAGAATGGAATGTATAATGTATTTGTAAGTAGATATATGAATATTTTGTGTTTAGAGATGTATTTTTCAGTTATTAGGTGTAATTGTTGACAAGAATTTAAATAAATTAAAAATGCTAAATACTATAGTAGTTAAGTTACTCAAATAGGGTAAAGGTTTTCATTGTTACTGTTTTAAATATTTCCAGTTGCAGAACATGGGCGTGAACCCAGCCAACATTGGGTTCAGCTATCTGACCCTGGAGTCGGACAAGTTCATCTGCATCAGAGAGAAGGTGGGCGATCAGAACCAGGTGGTGATTGTGGATATGTCTGACCCCACCAACCCAATCAGGAGACCGATCTCTGCCGACAGTGCCATCATGAATCCCGCCAGCAAGGTCATTGCCCTGAAAGGTACAGTAAGAGGATGGATGGTGAGATGTTTGCTAGGATTATTAGTTGCTTTATACCAAGTGTTGAGGTTATTCTTGTTGTTTTAAATTCCCAGGATGAAGTCTGCATGGTATTTGAACTGTTTGTCTCCAGTTCCAACTGATTTAGCCATCTACTTGTATTGCAGTGGGAACGCCACAGTCTAATGCTCTGTCAAGGCTGTAAATATGTAGAGAGCACTCAGTTCTATTGCCTGAATGTACTAAATTGGTTGTGCAAATTGATTTTCTGCTATTGAATTTAGGCCTTACAGCCCAAACACAAGCGCTGATCAGGATGATTTGGCTATAATGCTTCCCTCCCTCCTCATATGCCCCCATTGGCCCTTTCCCTCTGGTCTATATTTGTCTTCTCATACTTACCTGATTGAAACTTTTGCTTTTTCTCCCTTGCTTTCTACTCTTTCTCAGACGGTGAGTTGCTTTCTGTCTGCCTATCCATCTGGCACTCTGTTGTGATGATACCTTAGCCATGTCTCTCTCATAAAAGCTTCCCACATACCCATCTCAAGTACAAAGATACTACTGACTGAAAAGTGTTGGGGGCACGCCTGTGTGAGCGTGTGCCAGCAGCCAAATCAGATCTTCCCTTGCTACATAGGGATGCCATTCATGGATCATCATAGCTGTGTGTCGTGATGGTAGCCTGTACATCAGCTCCAGTATTCACCCAAATCATGCATTACTTCAACTGTTTGTTTCACTGTAACTTTATTGGTAAATGTAGGTTGTTACCGGTCATATGAAGGGCTTGCAACAATATTCACATATACACAGAAACATTATTATGGCTCTGCCAAACTGTCTAAGTTTAGTCAGTTAGTCATTATGACCTTGGTAAAGCTGCCATCTGCTGAGGTCAGTTGCACAAAGGAAGTGTCAGCCAGGTTACTGTGCTGCTTCCTTGAGCTATAAAACACACTTAACCATAAAGGCAAAAGTACTAGACTTTCTGTCCTCTAGTGGTATCTAGCAATGCAGAGTTTTTTTATTTGCTCATATTGCGACACATTTGTTTATGAGATTTCCTCAATACAGTGAAGGTAAATGGCAAATTTGTGGTTCACAACATTGAACAGTTGTTACATTAAAATAAAAAAAATCAAGCTGTCACTTTTTTGCAGTAACCAACCATTTTCTTCTCCGAATAAATAGTCCCAATAAAAAGTATTATTCAGATTCAGTGTTGTTCCAGAGTATTTACATTTAAACTTGTTCATATGAAGGTCTGTTTATTGAAGATGGATATCTTGAAATTTGCTCAAATAAAAAAAAAAACTGTGTGTGGTAATTAAGGGTGTGACGAGATCTCGTTTTACGAGATCTCGCGAGATGAAAAAAGTGACGAGATTTCTTCGAGGTGAAAAGTTGTCTCGTGAGGCGATGTGATGTCAGCGTGATGGAGCGTGAAATACTATTGAAGATCCCCCTGCCACTTTTAAATCATTGTTAGGAGTTAGGAGTTAGATTTCGTGGAAATTGTACTTTACTGCATATAATTCATTTAAATAGTAAAAAAAAGAAGTTAAATAACCTTCATCATTATAGTTGATTTCAAAATGCACTTTTGGCATTTTGTGATTTTTCAGTTGAATAAAAAAAACTATTTTCCATTCATATATTCATCGAGGATTTCTTTAAATTAAAAAAAAAATCTCATCTGTCTCGTTCTCGTGAACCCATCTCTTGATGTGTCTCGTCTCGTGGAGTAAGCGTCTCGTCACACCCCTAGTGGTAATATACAACAAGATATAGGAGAGTAAATATTTTTTATGATAAGGAGGTGAATGGGCTGTGAATAGGCTGGCTTTAACAGTGATAAGTCCCAGATACCAGACATTTCAGAAAATCAGTAAAAGTTTTGCTCCACTCTTTATGTTTGGCGAAATATTTATTCTGTTCAAAATATTTCAAATTAAAATGTAGGGGTGGCCAGTGGGAGCGTAGTTTGGGACAGGGGCATCCACTAAGACGATATACAATATATGTAATGATCTTGAAAACAACAAGACAAAACAAAACATAACAAAACCAAACAGCCTCATATCTCAAACCTCCACAAATTCATGTATTTTGATTAAAAAAAAGAAGAAAAAATAGGTTAAATGTGGTTTTTCTTTGTTAGGAAAATAGCCCTATTTAAACAGTTAATGAAATACAAAAAAAGTACTGTATTTCATCTGAAAATGTGATACATAATTTAAGTAGTCATGGTTGTTAAAGAATGCCATGCAGGCAGTAAATACAGTGGTATTGTCCTGGTTGTCTAACTGCTTCCTTCCGTTTCTTTACCTCCCCTCAGCTGCCAAGACGCTGCAGATCTTCAACATTGAGATGAAGAGTAAGGTGAAGGCTCACACTATGACAGAGGAGGTCATGTTCTGGAAGTGGATATCGGTAAACACTGTTGCCCTGGTGACAGATACAGCTGTCTTTCACTGGAGCATGGAGGGGGATTCCCAACCCACAAAAGTGTTTGATCGGCACGCTAGTCTGGCGGGATGTCAGATCATCAACTACAGAACTGACGAACAACAGAAGTGGCTACTGTTGATAGGGATTTCTGCACAGGTATGAAAACACACATGACAGTGCACACGACAGAAAAACATCTTTTAAAGAACTAGCATGATTAATCACTTGCTCTCTGATCCCTTATCTACAGTATAGCTCATAGGACAGAAGGTTTAGCACAAAGCCTGCATTAAAAAAACAGCTGGATGAAGAGAGTTACGAATGTAACCACGGTTCTATGAATTCTGGATGACTGCTAACTGGCGGTGCTTTAGCACTGATGTATCTCCATCTCGCAAATGTGCAGGTTGAGTCGTTATGCCAAAACAGTCACCCATGACCATGCGATGACGTAGGGTGCACACTTTAGGATAAAACCCTAACGTCATCACACAGTCTGTTCCTACAGAGACTTCTCCCCCAGATTCTGAGTGACAGATAACTCTAGCGATCACCCAGAATTTGTAGAACCATAGTTACATTAGTAACTCTCATTCTATTTCAAACTCCCAGATGGCAGTGCTTTAGCACTGCATGACCTATATCATCAAGTTCATGAGAAATGCTTACGATACAAAGGGATGGAAGTCATTGAAGCCTGGGGAGCCGCCACATGACACGGTAATGGCAAGTGAAGGTACATAAAGACCCCCGGTCGCAGCAGCAAAGATGTCTTGCAAATATACCCCTTTCTGGGCTGTCCAAGGCGAAGACACCCCTTATACTTAATACAGTGGGGATCACACAAAAGTGCAAAAGTGACAGGTTTACATGCTGGACATTTTTTTCTTGCCAATGTAAATATCCAGCAACCAGCAGAGACATCAGGCTAGAATATTGATCTTCTTGTCTAACTCAAAAAAGCCAATACTAATTTCTCAAAATAGAGAACTATTCCTGACAGGGTTAATGACCTAAATGCTTCAATAATGTTCCGTTTCTCTGTCCTGCAGCAAAACCGTGTGGTTGGGGCGATGCAGCTGTATTCTGTTGACAGGAAAGTGTCCCAGCCCATTGAGGGCCACGCCGCTGCCTTTGGCGAGTTCAAAGTGGAGGGAAATGCCAAACCCTCCACCCTCTTCTGCTTTGCTGTGCGCTCACAGGCTGGGGGAAAGGTGAGGGCCCCTAGACTTTACACAATGATTTCACTCATGATGCTATCACAGTGGATTAAGTATCAGAACAAAGAGCTCTGATTTACAAAAAAAAAGGTAGAGTTTTAGTTAAGATCATGGGGGAAACAACCTTAATGCTTCATGCTTCTTGGTCAACAGCTCCTTTGTGTTGATATTATTGCTATACTGTGGTTTTCTGTCTACTGTGGTTGTTTCTTTATGTGCGCTTTCCTTCTCCAGTTGCATATTATTGAAGTTGGTCAGCCAGCTGCAGGAAACCAGCCATTTGCTAAGAAAGCAGTGGATGTGTTCTTCCCTCCAGAGGCTCAGACAGACTTTCCTGTAGCTATGCAGGTAAGGAAAGACCACTGCTGCCTATTAGTTTTGGGTTAACTAAGGGTGGCTGCTGAAAATCTCTGTCTCTGATCATTTTCCTCAGATTGGTAATAAGCATGGTGTGATATATTTGATCACAAAGTATGGGTACATTCACCTGTATGACCTGGAGTCTGGAGTTTGCATCTACATGAACCGAATCAGTGCAGAGACCATCTTTGTAACCGCCCCTCATGAAGCCACCTCCGGAATTATTGGGGTCAACAAGAAGGGACAGGTGAGAAACTAACAGTAAATATAAGTAAAGTTTTTTTTTTTACAACATAAATGAATCTACTGAACAGTATTTATATGTTTAATATTTTTTTTTTTCTTTTTTTTTTTTTACAGGTGTTGTCAGTGTGTGTTGAGGAGGAAAACATTGTCAACTATGCCACCAACGTCCTGCAGAACCCTGATCTAGCCTTGAGGATGGCTGTGAGGTCAAACCTTGCTGGGGCTGAGGAGATTTTTGCCAGGAAATTCAACACTCTCTTTGCCCAGGGAAGTTATTCAGAATCTGCAAAGATTGCTGCATCAGCACCCAAGGTACGCCTGTGTTTACTGCTACATTGTAGTGTTTACGCATCCTAATACATGCCAGATACATTGGCAAAAAGTCGGAAAAGGTGCTTGCACACATCTTTTCATTTGCACTTAATGTAGATCAATTTGTAGAGTATTTCTCTGGTGATGATGTAAACTGAATCAATTACACCCGCTGTAATTTAGTGTTGTAAAAAATGAAACTCAAAAAAGTCCAAAAGATGCAGTAAATATTCTTTGCCATCCTTCCTCTGCTCAGGGTATCCTACGGACGGCAGAAACCATCCGTAAGTTTCAGAGTGTCCCGGCCCAGCCAGGTCAGGCCTCTCCACTGTTGCAGTACTTTGGTATTCTGCTGGACCAGGGCCAGCTTAACAAGTTTGAGTCTCTGGAGCTGTGCAGGCCTGTCCTGCAGCAGGGCCGCAAGCAACTACTGGAGAAATGGCTGAAGGAGGACAAGGTAGGACTGGATGATTAGAACAACATAACCATTAAATGCTGCTTGCTTACCGTGCAGTATCATCTGCACAATGATCACTAACTATTGATAACTTTGATTGTATGATGTGTTGTAGCTGGAGTGCTCAGAGGAGCTGGGAGACCTGGTGAAGGCCTCTGACCCCACCCTCGCTCTTAGTGTGTACCTCAGAGCTAACGTGCCCAACAAGGTCATCCAGTGCTTCGCTGAGACTGGCCAGTTCCAGAAGATAGTGCTGTATGCTAAAAAGGTAATCAAGAAGCTTCCATGACTCCAGTTTTCCTTTTCTTTATTTAAAAGGTAATTAATATTCAGAAAAAAGTGGTTGAGCATTGCCTCCACATGGCTCTCAACGTACGTTCCCCAACTCGTCCAATAACGTATAATGTATAATGTTGTGGCCCTTGCCATCAGATACCAAAGGCACTCACATGCACTAACATCCACACCAGCTACCAAAACAGAGAAGCTCGGATAACAACACACACAGAGGAAGTGACGTTACTCCACTATATCTTTACATAGAAAATAGTTTTATTCGATTTCTGCTATATTAATTTTCTGAGTATCAAATGCAGCCCCTTAAATCTAAACATTTATTCATTGCATGTATAACTTAGTGTGTGAAAACACCACACAATACTATTTGGTGGAAATATATTGTGCTAGAATGTTTATTATACATTTGAGAGAGTTTGTATATTGAGTACAGCATATAATACTAGGTGTTGTTTTATGAATTAATTATCACTGAATTGAGAAATGCGTCTTTAGCTGGTTTATCAACGGTACATTCACAGGTTGGCTACACCCCAGACTGGGTGTTTTTGCTGAGAAATGTAATGCGTGTCAGTCCAGACCAGGGACTGCAGTTTGCCCAGATGTTGGTCCAGGATGAGGAGCCGCTGGCCAACATCAACCAGGTAATGGACCCACCAACATGACCTCCTTACTTACTCAAGACATACATTGTTACTCCCTCTTTTTAATATACATCTGCACCTTTACCCTCACACATGCACGCAAACACACAAATTGTCCAATGTGGGAGCCTCCGTCTGTGTTATTCCAGATGTACCAACAATGTAAGGAATTCACTGAGTCAGTGACCCCCTCCTTTTTTTCAAAGCCAGATTATCGCTCTGCTCAGTCCAAGTCTCAACCAGATGACTTGATGACCTGATGCTTCTCTAAGTTAACACGCACAGGCATTTTTTAGTTGTTGCTTCTACAAATGTTGTTAAATAAGAAAAGCTGAAACATCTGGCTACCGGGCCTGTGGTTGTTAATGACTATAATCTTACCGTACATGCCTACTCAAATCATGTTTCACAGGTGGTAGGAATTAAAAAATCTAACATTTCTCCTTACTTTGTTCTTTCTTTTTATTTCTCTTTCTTTCCCCTTGCTCTTTGGTAGATTGTAGATGTATTCATGGAGGGCAACCTGATCCAGCAGTGCACCTCCTTCCTGTTAGATGCTTTAAAGAACAACCGCCCAGCCGAAGGACACTTACATACACGTCTGCTTGAGATGAACCTCATACATGCCCCCCAGGTGAACATTCAGATTTGTCTTACTCTCCTGATTTACAAAAAGCAACTCCACCTTTGGTAATATTAAGCACGGTTTGTGTGATTATGTCTGTATGACTTGTTTTAGGTAGCAGATGCAATCCTGGGGAACCAGATGTTTACACACTATGACCGTGCCCACGTTGCTCAGCTGTGTGAGAAGGCAGGTCTGCTGCAGAGAGCTCTTGAACACTACACCGACCTGTATGATATCAAACGAGCCGTGGTGCACACACATCTGCTCAACCCTGAGGTATGCCTGTGGATTTTTGGTCGCTCCGAACGTCCATGTCACGCGTGAATATCGTTCTCTTGGGCGAAGCCACTTTCTACTCTTTTTGTTTTTGATGATGTGTAAAAATGCCTTTTGAACCCCTCTTCTCCTCTTCCCCCCTTGTTACCCTGCTGTCTCACTTTCTCTCTCTATCTTCCATTTCCATTATTCGGATTATCCTTTTAGTGGCTGGTGAACTTCTTTGGCTCTTTATCAGTAGAAGACTCGTTGGAGTGTTTAAGGGCCATGTTGTCGGCTAACATCAGGCAGAACCTGCAGCTGTGTGTCCAGATAGCATCTAAGTATCATGAGCAGCTGGGGACTGAGGCATTAGTGGAGCTCTTTGAATCCTTCAAGAGTTATGAGGGTAGGTGTCACACATGGGTGGGGGTTGAGGTGCAGTTCTGGGTATGTTGAATTAAAGCAAGAGAATGTGATAAATTTAGGATTTAAGTTATCATAGATTGAGCTGACTTTTTGTGCTGTTTCTCCCCTTCCATCTCTATTCAAGGCTTGTTTTACTTCCTCGGGTCGATTGTGAATTTCAGCCAGGAGCTTGACGTTCACTTTAAGTACATCCAGGCTGCCTGCAAAACAGGCCAGATCAAAGAAGTGGAGAGGATATGTAGAGAGAGCAACTGCTATGACCCAGAGAGGGTTAAAAACTTCCTCAAGGTAAAAAAGATCCCTCATGTTAGAGTGTTCTTGATTGATTTTATCATTCAGCAGCACATTTGTGATAAATTACCCATTTGATACAGTTTAATCTCATGTTTCTTCTCTTCGTAGGAGGCCAAGCTAACAGACCAGCTTCCTCTCATCATTGTGTGTGATCGCTTTGACTTTGTCCATGACCTAGTGCTCTACCTCTACCGCAACAGTCTACAGAAATACATTGAAATATACGTACAAAAAGTAAGATCAACTCTTTATACATTGCTGGTTACCATTTAATCCAAGCCTCATTTGGTCTGAACGTTGACATAATTATTTAGAACTTGTTGCAATTTTTTTTCAGGTGAACCCCAGTCGTTTACCGGTGGTGATAGGCGGCCTGTTGGATGTCGACTGTGCTGAGGATGTCATTAAGAACCTGATCATGGTGGTCAGAGGGCAGTTTTCCACTGATGAGCTGGTGGAGGAGGTAGAGAAAAGGAATAGGTAAGACTAAATGAAAATGGTAAAAACGGTAAATGGCTTACATAGTTACTTTTGTATGTCTCATTAGATTTAACATCTGATTAATATTTGTCCATTAAAGTTACTTGGTACCTATAGCAAAAGCATAATTTGCGTCTTTGTAGGTACCTAATGGGTGTTTAATTGAACCTTTTAGTTAAAAATTTAACTACGTTTTTTTCCAGAATGCAACACCTTAAAGAAAAAAAAACAGTAATCTTCAAGTTTTCACATTTTCAAAAAAAAACAACAGACAATCATCATCCCTTTCTCAATAATGCTTGAGATAATCAACCACCTTGCCTGCAGGAATTGAAATATTTATTGTAGTGTCCTTAAATCACCAAACACACTCACACACACAGTGAAAGACAAACAGAGGTGACTGAAACATGTAGACAACTAAATATGAAGAAATATGAAGGCTCTTGTGTTTGTCTTTTGCTCTGTGTACGCTCAGCAGTTTTTGCTCTACAGAAGCTGAAAAAAATAGTTTAATTTTAGCACACAAGGTGCCTCCAATGCAGATTCTTCCTGGGCTTTTGGAGGCCCGTGTTTTACGCAGATAACTCAATAAAAAAATAGCTTTTCTTTATCCAGTGAAGCTAGTTTCACTACAAACCCATTGTTACAACTCTGTATTAGAAAATAATTGTGAGAGAATATGAACATAAATACTTTCAGTATAGCATGAGTGTTGAATGCACAACACTGCCATCTTGTTTTTTGTCAGTGCATTACACAACAGTAACAGTGAGACATCAACACAAAGATATAATTTACGCTTCATACCACCAGTATCAAGGGTTAGAGAGCATCCTTCGTCAGATGCATGTTAGTTTAAAGCTTCTTCTAAATGCTTCATATTATGTGATTTAGTGAAGATGAAAACAGAAGAACAAAACAGTGTGTATTTCCATTATCTTCTCAGGTTAAAGCTTCTATTGCCATGGCTGGAGTCCCGTATCCATGATGGATGTGAGGAGCCGGCAACCCACAATGCCCTGGCCAAGATCTACATTGATAGCAACAACACACCCGAACGCTTCCTGAAGGAGAACACGTTCTATGAGAGCGCTGTGGTCGGAAAATACTGCGAGAAAAGAGATCCCCACCTGGCCTGTGTGGCTTATGAGAGAGGACAGTGTGACCTGGAGCTCATCAAAGTGTGTACATCACACTATGCAGCATTTAGAGGATCATTTACATAATTCTAACATAGATAAATCTTTAATCACTTTAAATTTTTCTTCTCAGGTGTGCAATGAGAACTCTTTATTCAAGAGTGAGGCTCGATATCTTGTGCGACGGAAAGATCCAGAGCTTTGGGCAAATGTGTTAGAAGAAAACAACCCTTTCAGAAGACAACTCATCGACCAGGTAAGGTGTCCTCCAGCTTCACTGCTGAAGTAATGCAGGATTTGAATGAGTGGTGTTTTTCCAATGTTTATTTGATGAATTCTATCAAATAAATCTATCTCAGGTGGTGCAGACAGCACTGTCAGAGACCCAGGACCCAGAGGAGGTGTCAGTCACAGTCAAGGCCTTCATGACTGCGGACCTGCCCAACGAGTTGATTGAACTGCTGGAGAAGATTGTACTTGATAACTCGGTCTTCAGTGAACACAGGTACAGTGGGCTTACAGCTTTTTAGGCATCATAATCCAGTCGTTATTTCTGTATATCTGTATCATTGTCTATGTGTTCTAACCGCCAGCGGTAGATGGCCGCCCACCTAAAGCCTGGGTCTGTCCAAGGTTACTGCCTGTGAAAAGGAAGTTTTTCCTCGCCATTGTTGCACCAAATGCTTGCTTGTGGGAAATTGAAATTGTTGTGGCCTAGACCTACTCTATCTGTAAATGTCATAAGATAACTCCTGTTGTGATTTGACACTATAGATACAATTTTATTTAATTGAAAATTGAATTATAATTGAACCGCATTACTCGTAATATTTTTAATAATCCCCTGTTCTGGGTATATTCCCAGAAACCTCCAGAACCTGCTGATTTTGACTGCCATCAAGGCCGACCGCACTCGTGTGATGGAGTACATTAACAGGCTAGACAACTACGACGCTCCAGACATCGCTAACATTGCCATCAGCAATGAGCTCTTTGAAGAAGCGTTCGCCATTTTCAAGAAGTTTGATGTCAACACCTCAGCCATACAGGTAAAATAAAAGTAAAACTGCTCCAGCTTCACTGATACTATTATTTTAAATGCCAAGTTCTTCAGTAACTGTATGGCTGGCTAAAGTTGAGTACTGATCAGAGTACTTCTTTTTTTTTTAAGATTATTTTTTGGGCATTTTTTTAGGCCTTTAATTTGACAGGACAGTT
>NC_045737.1:20723304-20725685 GCF_008692095.1 Etheostoma spectabile | reverse complement strand
AAGGGGAGAGAGAGGGGGAGTGACATGCAACAAAGGGCCGCAGGCTGGATTTGAACCCTGGCCGGCTGCGTCGAGGAGTAAACCTCTATACATGGGCACCCGCTCTACCACCTGAGCTATCTGGGTGCCCAGAGTACTTCTTTTATTTGAAATTTTGCAGTATAACATGAATGTAAAAGGTTACATATAATATCAAGCATCAGTTGTCTTTATGGTTACCCCTGTGTAGCACAAGTTGTAGAAGTGTCTTTTTCTTATTGTCAGGAATCTCTTCATTTACACCTTTTTGGCAGAGGATTTGTATAACTCTCCCCAAGGTTCAGACCATTGAAAGTTTTGATTAATTTGCCAATGCTGAGTATGAGTATATAAAATCTGTATTGGCAATTGAGGATGCAGGCTGTATTATTGTATCTTTCTTAAAACCTATTTTTAATTTCATACCTCTATGTCAGATTATATAATGCAACTCTCTCCTTTCCTCATGTCTCTAGGTATTGATAGAGCACATAGGGAACTTAGATCGTGCCTATGAGTTTGCCGAGCGCTGTAATGAGCCTGCGGTGTGGAGCCAGTTAGCCAGAGCTCAGCTACAAAGAGACCTGGTCAAGGAGGCCATTGACTCGTATATCAAAGCCGTTGACCCTTCAGCGTACATGGAGGTGGTCAACGCAGCCAGCAAGAATAGTAAGCCTTTGCTTTGCAGTATAACTTAAATACTAGCAGCTCACAATAATTATTTTTGTTGTGTGATTGATCTGAGTTGATCTTTAAGGTGGTGTGTTTTGCAGATAACTGGGAAGACTTGGTTAAATTCCTTCAGATGGCTCGAAAGAAAGCGAGAGAGTCTTACGTGGAGACAGAGCTGATCTTTGCTTTAGCTAAAACAAACCGTCTGGCTGAGCTGGAAGAGTTTGTCAGTGGGCCCAACAATGCTCACATACAGCAGGTAAGACAAACATCACAGCTGTCGCGGTAAGAGGATTATGTAGCAGAATGTGCATGCTGTTCTTTGCCTATCTGCTAATTTCACTCTTTTTCTCCAGGTGGGCGATAGATGTTATGATGAGGGAATGTATGAAGCAGCCAAGCTCTTGTACAACAATGTGTCTAACTTTGCTCGCCTCGCATCTACACTAGTCCACCTCGGAGAGTACCAGGCCGCTGTGGACAGCGCCAGGAAAGCCAACAGCACACGTACATGGAAAGAGGTAACTGGCCCACAAAAAAGTTTAGCCTCTTTTTAACTGGCCTTTGCCTGACGATTGATTATTGGAAATACTTTTTTTTTCATCATAGAAGGTTTTATTATATTTTATCAGACTGTCTACAACCAAAGATAAATAATAGATAATAATAAAATAGTATCTGATACTGTATTGGCTTGTCAAATTTGTGCACCTCCCCATATTCCTTAAGTAATTACTACAGGGAAAACTGATATATGCGACTTGGTCTTTAGTAGTACAACAATGCCTGGAAAAGTAAACAAACATTGATGACTTCATGCCAGGTCTGACATTTAAGGTAATTGATTGCAATTTTAATTGGTATAATAGCATATTTAACCCTCAAATGACCAAATCTGCAAACCATAAAAACTGAGTTTTCCAATGGTGGGAACGCTCTCAGGTTGTAAACATTAGTCTTTTATTATTCCATATTATGTGAACAAGCCAGAAAAGCACTGTTAGAGCCTCATGGGAGATGTAGTTTTTGAATGCTAGCAACCTGATTAGCTTTATTTTTTATTTTTGTCAACATGAAGATATATTCATTTTCTACTATATAGTATAGTTGTAGATTCTCATTTATTAGAATATGGTCAGAAAATTTCAGGAATATCCTCTCTCCAATCATCAGGTGTGTTTTGCATGTGTGGATGGCGAGGAGTTTCGACTGGCACAAATCTGCGGCCTTCACATAGTGATCCACGCTGACGAGCTGGAGGACCTGATCAGCTACTATCAGGACCGCGGGTACTTTGAGGAACTCATTACTCTGCTGGAGGCTGCGCTGGGTCTGGAGAGGGCCCACATGGGCATGTTCACCGAGCTCGCCATCCTCTACTCAAAGTTCAAGCCTCAGAAGATGAGGGAGCACCTGGAGCTCTTCTGGTCCAGAGTCAACATCCCAAAGGTAGAGCATGCCACTATGTCTGTTCGGTTTCTAAACAATTCTGTGTTTTGTAAAAAGTCAAAGAGTTCATCACACACAAGGAGGCTGCTTGTGTGCCATGAACTCCTTTGATTTATTACTCTGCAAGGATGTCTGCTTCTTCTCAGCACCCTGGAAGGAAAGTAATACTGAGCACAGAAAATTCTTTCAAAATGGTTGACTTGAAAGTACTAGATTAAAAAAAAAAAAGGTACTTGTTGTAA
>NC_045737.1:20712565-20723294 GCF_008692095.1 Etheostoma spectabile | reverse complement strand
TTGCATTGGTATATTGGATATACAGTATACACTACATTCATTACACTATATATACTTAGTATGTAATGTTTTAGCCCAACATACCAACTTTGAGTCAATGAATTTAACCAAACAAAACTTTGACAGAAAGACTGCTTTAGTTTAAAACCTGACAGACTTTGACATTGTTCTTCGTTTTTCTGTGTCTACCAGGTTCTTCGTGCAGCAGAGCAGTCTCATCTGTGGGCAGAGCTGGTTTTCCTCTATGATAAATATGAGGAGTTTGACAACGCTGCCATCACAATGATGTCTCATCCGACAGATGCTTGGAAAGAAGGGCTGTTCAAGGACATTATTGCCAAGGTAAAAGTGTGACTGAACTGGTCATTTCCTTCTCAAAGATCTTTACGTTTTGTAATCTTTATACGTATCATTATTTCTCTTCAGGTTGCCAATGTGGAGTTATACTATAAATGTCTTTCCTTCTACCTGGAATACAAACCCCTCTTTCTGAATGACTTGTTGACCATTCTGTCTCCGCGGTTGGACCACAGCCGAGCTGTCACATTTTTCAGCAAGGTAATCCGCGCCGAGGTCAACCACTGTGAACCAAACCTTCTGTATTTTTTTTTTTACATTCAGTATGCAGTGAAAAACATGATTGACATGATTAGGGATTGTTTTTGCTCGACCAGGTGAACCAGCTGAAGTTAATCAAGCCTTACCTGAGGTCTGTCCAGAATCACAACAACAAGTCCGTCAATGAAGCCCTCAACAACCTGCTTACAGAGGAGGAAGACTACCAGGTCTCTCAGCCATTTTGTTACTGACGTTTATTTTTATTTTATTTTATTTATTTCAGGTTAATTTATCAGGGACAATGCACACTAATAATACATAAAAGTTTAATGAGCCAGAATTAGCCAGGAGGCTATTTTACGTCCGCTGTCCCTGGACTGGTGGTAAGAGGTCACCCTAAAAAGAGCTAAAAGGATTATGCAAAGTTGATAATATTAATGCAACAACATAAAAACAAGAACAGGTGGTTGACCAGGACACATACCTACTGAGCTGATCTGTCAAACCAGATAACAAACAAAGCACAATAGCATTGACATACATTTTGGTGGACACGCGCAAAAAGAACATTGCTGGGACAGTAACAAGCAACAGACGATTTGTGAATAGTGAAACAGACAATCTCACAGACAGAGCATAAAAAAGCAGGAGAGATGGCAGCAAGTTTAAGTGCCTAAATTAATATTAACAATGCTGACCACTTGTTAGCCACTTCTTTAAGTTAAGTTTAAAAGAGAAATATGTTTTAAAATTTATAATGTGGCTTGGGATTGAGTACCATCTACGAGTAGCTTTAACTGAAACAAATGCTCTTTTCCTTAGTCGCCTCTTGCTGCACTTCGTGTGGATCTGTTACCAGTTGGTGCTGAGTTCACAAACTGACTCAATATAATACAACGTTGAAAATAGAAGGTAGACAAAATAATGCAAACACATGATGAAAAGAGACTTAGAGCCCTGTTTTAACGATCTAAGTGCATGGCGTGAAGCGCATGGCGCAGGTGCGTTTAGGGCGTGTCCAAATCCACTTTAGCTAGTTTGACGGCAGAAAAAAAGGGTCTGTGTGCCGGGTGCATGGTTCAAAAGGGTTGTACTTAGTTTATTCATTAATTCATAGGTGTGTTTTGGGTGTAACATGCAATCAACCAATCAGTTTCATCTCCCATTTCCTTCAAAAGCCAGACGCGTTTGTACCTTGCCGCATTGTTATTATGATGGCGGATTTGCACAGTCATATTTTAATTGTTAATTTTTTACATGTGTGTGCACGCTGTGCATAAGCCTAGGCACATTTTACTAATGTGCTGTTCAAATAACAATATAATGCTGCGTTCCTGACTTTAGACCAGGTTTTTGTTGGTTCAGTTCACCTGAACACCACCTCCTTGTAAGGCGTAAAGATGGGTGCAGTTGCATTTGCTGTTTAAACGACGTGGGTGCAGGAAATTAACAACTGCATCAGTCTTAAAATAGCAAAGACACTTGCGTTAGGCGTTTTGCGCCGCACTGCGCCGGTGAGATAGAGCCAGTAGCTAGTCAATTATTTTGCCTATCCCCTGCATTATTTGATGAAATTTGAGAATTGAAATAATAAATTAAATATTGTTAAATTTACCCAGCCTCTGTGGTCCCACTGCTGAGCTCCAGTTACAAGTAACTAACTGATTCAGTTATCCTTTGTGTCACATTTGTTGGTCTGTGATGTAATATTCTTTCATTATGTGTGTTATCCACAGGGCCTCAGAGCATCCATCGATGCCTATGACAACTTTGATACCATTGGCCTAGCACAGAGGTTAGAGAAACATGAACTGATTGAGTTCAGACGTATTGCCGCCTACCTGTACAAGGGCAACAACCGCTGGAGACAGAGTGTAGAACTCTGCAAGAAGGACAAACTCTACAAGGTAAGAAAAAAAAAAGAATGACAACATTTGAGAAAAGCTCTTACATGTACCTCCATGTTCCTATAGATGGCACTGTTTGTTTGTTTATTCATTAGATAGATAGAAGACATCTAGACAGTATCGGGAGATACACTAGGTACATGGACCAACTAACATCAAGTAAAGACAAAGACGGGAAAAGTAAATAATTGTAGTGCTTATCTCTCCAGAAGCCAGGTCTTCACAGAAACAATTGTTTAGACAACTTCTAAAACTTGCATGAATGCTTCAATGATAATTTAACACACTGTATTCCCATCTTTCCCAGGATGCAATGCTGTACGTCGCAGAGTCTAAGGATGCAGAGCTGGCAGAGACTCTGCTCCAGTGGTTCCTGGAGGAGGGCAGGAAGGAGTGCTTCGCTGCCTGCCTGTTTGCCTCATATGACCTGCTGCACCCTGACGTGGTGCTGGAGCTGGCCTGGAGGCACAACATCATGGACTTTGCCATGCCATACTTTATCCAGGTCATGAGAGAGTACCTGACAAAGGTTAGTGCTCCACTGAAGAATAATACAAAGAGTTATTGTTAATTTTAAGTTTGGGTTTTAACATGAAAGTATTATTTAATTAAAGTATTTCTATTAGAGGAAACAAGTTTGAAGATCTGCATTTTTACTGTGTACTATAAGTGGTTTATTTTTCATAAATTGTTTGATTTCCTGAAGAAACCTGTACTGACAGGTGATAGGAGGACAGTAGTCTGTAATATCTCCTGGAGGTATTGACAAACAGGTCATACTGTGAATTGTAGTTTAAAGAGATAAGGCTTTCTTATGTACTGAAATGGTAGTTAAGTGTATGTTTGCCAGTGAACTCCATCTGGTGTCCATCATCATTCCTAAAATGTTAACCTGTAGAGGACATGACATGTGAGGTCACTTGAGGTCATCTCTTTGGGTTCTTTTCCAGGTTGATGAGTTTGCAGCGAAGGTGACGGTCTCTGGGCCTCTTTTTATTTCTCTTATGTGTTCTGTCTCTTTTTTTGTTGTAACTTATCTCTTAGGTTTGTGATGTAGGAACCTAGCATGGACTGTAGACTGAGTATGGCCTAACTAGCTCTGGTCTTGGAGAGCTGTAGTGGTTTGTGCAGGCTTTTATTCCACTTCAGTACCAACACAACATGTTTTTAATACATTGGCATTGCAGACTTTCAGCAGTGAAACAGAAACATATTTATGAAACTATGAAATGAGATGAGCACTGCTGTCTATTGATTATCAGTGCAAAAATAAAAAAGCAAAGCAACAGGCTAAATTTGAAAATAGCTCATTGCAGTCTGAAGTAGCATCTCTTCTTTTGCATTTTTACCATGGAGCTGATTAGAGAGAAAGTTCATATGAAGTTTATATGAAGGAATATATGTTAATATAATTGGCTGCTACAGGAAGATGGGGGCTGCTAATGTGGGATTAAAAAAATTCCACATGTGCAATAGTTTGGTAGGTTATAATGTATTTTCTATAGATCCTTAACTTGCTGGCATTTTAGGATTGAAGGTTGAACTGACTTTAACCACCAGGAGGTGTATGGTCTAAAGAATCTCTGACCAGTTCAGAGCCCACTAACTTTAAATGCTGTGTTGATGGAGTCAAAGCCTGTGCACCATCTTGTTCTTCAGGGCCAGGACTAGCCTGTCCTGGCCTGACAGGTACCTCTCTCCCTCTAACTCCTCTCTTTTGGGGCTGCATCTTCATCTGTAGTGTTAAGTGGCATTAAAAAAAACCTAAAAATCTCAGTTGTGCTGATGCAAAATCATGAGAGATTTTCAACCTGGGTAATGCGCTCCAAAGACCAGACATGAATGCACATAAAGAGAGCGAGCCACTCTAGACTTGTTAGATGCATCCCCATGTTTCTAACTCCAAGTTAACAAGTTTTAGTTTCAAATATTTAACTGTTAGACCAGTGCAGGGCTACAAACACTAACTAAAAGTTTCTCTGTCTCTGGGGAAATCCTCTCAGTCTATTTCAGTAAATCAAAAGACCAAATGCTTTGTTGCATAAATAACTGGTCAAACTGGTTGTGATGAAATTAGTGCAGCCAAACTTTGGAGTAGTGGAAAACCAAATACCAAGAGACCGCAGTAAAGTTGTGCCAACATTTTGTGTTGGCAATTGATAGGCAACATAGACAAATGATGAATTGAATGAAAGAATGGAAATTCAACCTTTTTAATTCTAAATTATTTAACAGAACCATTGTTTACATTAATCTCCACTTACATCAGAAACCTTTTGTATTCAGCTGTCTCGGAAGTTGAAGCACAAAGCCGGATTATTGCTTTGCACTTAATGACAAAAAAGAAGAACTGGCATTACAACCAACTCGCTGCACAAACATTGTATGCCTGGCAAAGGATGAGCTTAACCTGTGAGCGTCTGATATAAAGCTTTGTTTCAGTCCAGCAGAATGGGAAACACTTAATGAAACTCTGTCAGGAGGGCCTGCTCACAGGATGCATGTGGAAGCTATGTCATTTCTTGATATGTTAACTGTGAATGGCTGGAAATGTAGCATCAGCAAATAGGCATGTATAGCTTCTCCTTTACTTAATACACAAGTAATATTTCTTTAACCTTGAATCCCACTATAATTTTACTTTTAAAGGGTCAGTTCACCCAAATACCAAAACAAAATAAAACCTTTCCCCCAGTGGTTTCCAGCCATGGTGTAGTTTGTAGTATACTTTGCTAAGTTTTTGTGGTACCTGACATTTCCCTGGGCCATTGGTGTGAATTTGCTTTTATTTCTGTTGCTCAAAACATAAGAAAATAACATTTTAGAAAATCAAAAAGCAGTGCCTAACAATGTCCTTGTTATCTTATTATTTATAATAACCCACAGACCTTGTTGTCAACAGTGTTCATTGAAAACTATGTATTTTCTGCAGAATATAAAAAGGGTGACAACTGTCAACAGGGAGGTCTGAGAATTATTTGATGAGGAACAAGGACATCGAATCTGGAGAGAGACATTGTTTTGGAGGGTTTTTAACATGTAATTTTAGTGCCATGAGAGGCGTAAATGAAATGTTATTCCACTTAATTGAATTTAGGTTATAGGAGTAAAAGTCATTCTCAGCAGTCACCGCCTGCATGGTTAGATAACACTAGGGGTTATTTAGTTTTTGGTGGGATTTGGAAAAATGGGCCCTTTTTTTCTTGACTTAACATTTGTACTGCGAGCTGCATTAGAAATTCTCACCAAACCTGCATGGCATCTTCTCTCAGGTAACCTTAGCTGCACTGTGTAGTAGTGTGTGTGTGTGTAGTTTTGTCTTTCAGAAGTGGGTATGATGTATGTACTGTGTTAACCATTCATATTCATCAGCATTTATTCGTGTAATATGAAATATAAACTTAAGTGTAGTCTTACAATTGAAGCATTTACAGTTTCTGGTCTATTGTATAACATCAAATAAATTGCAATTTAAATAAATGGAGCACACTGTGATCACTACATTGTAGGTGTCTAGCAACAATCTTTAATTTAGAATATTGTCTTTTTATTGACAGCTGTTTTATGATTTTACTAATGGGCCATGGGACACATTTTGAAATTTTCACTTGAATTCTTTGCTTGGATTTAAATTTAAACAGCTTGAAAAGCTGAGTACATGGAGTTGCGAGGTTTCCGCGGGATACCTACAATGTATGAAATCACGTTGTTGTTTTTTTGTAAAGTTTGTGAGTGAGCCTTGTCTGATCTATTCTCTTGTCTTTGTTGCCCTCAGGTGGACAAACTGGAGGAGGCAGACAGCCAGAGGAAAACTGAAGAGGAGGTGACAGAGCCTCAGCCGATAGTGTTTGGTATGTTAGGTTTACAGGCAGACAATTCAGACAATTCCTAAATAGGAAAACACTGCCTCCCGCTGAGATAACAGGAGAAGTTAGCAGGATTTGAGCTGCTGTATTTATCTATCTGTAACAAACTGTCTGTAATGCCTGGGTCTAAAATAGCTGCTATTATATTTTCCAGATGAAAATGAGACACAGAAGATTTTCCACTTACATTTACAATGTTTTTTTGTTTACGCCCATGAAGAAACAACATCATTGAATTGTTTGCTTTCATTTTGTATTTCTATCTATTTTTACATTTTGCAATATTAAAAAGAATGAATGTTGCCTTCCGGCCAAGTTAACCCATATTGAACAAAGACGTTTTTGATCAAACCAGCAGCAATTGTTGTCATTCAGTCAGGGCTTTTACCCTATGATAATCAGGACACACCTCTTGTGCCCGGAAGAAAATTGTTTTACATCACCATTAACAACATTAACTGGTCTTTGAGCACCACATGATGAAACTTTCATTAACTGAAAACCTAATTACTAAGACATCTGATTTTGTAACAAAAAATAAATAAAATAACATCTTTGTGAAGGGCAGTAAACAAAAACAGTGTAGGAATGTGCACTTATTTCTAAAAAAGTTTAACATTTGTCTATTAGCACGTAACCCTGTGTGTGTTTGTGTGAGCAGGCCAGCAGCTGATGTTGCCTGCCTCTCCTGCTCCAGTGGCTCCCCAGCCAGCATACCCAGGCTACGGCTACCCCGCCGCCCCTGTGGGCTTCCCCGCTCAGCCAGTTTATGGCTTCAACATGTAGAGGCCTGACCACGCCTTTTCCACCCCTCTCCCCCTGCACACACTCACACACACCTAGGATCTGGATCAGCTGCTCTGGGTCTCAACTGGTGGCACAGAGACCCCTGAAACTTAAAGACTCCACTGAAACTGCAATAGAAACCCTTCACCCCTACTTCTTCCACACACACACTTCAAAAGGACTGGCTATTGCAAGGCTGTTGGACCATCCCTCCCTCCTCTCTTTTCCACTTGGACATTATATCTGCATCACTGATCTACACAGCATGCAGTCACCTCTCAGCTCCTAGAGTAATTAACATACTGAAAATAACATTAGTGACACCAAACCACTCTGTCCTGTTGCTGTTCCATGTAGACTTTATTAACCCTAGAGCAGCTTAAAAAAAAAAAAAAAAATTCATAGAGATTCGGCACTGATGAAGAAGAGACTTTGTTATTGAGGAGTGGAGGGGGCATGTGTGTGTCTCCCCCCTCCCTCCTAAAGCACTGCTACGGCCTTATGTAGTTTGATGAGGTGGCAAAACGGGCTAATTTGTTCATGTTTAATTTCACAAGTGTCTCATGCTCTGATTAGAAAGATGGCTACGGTGCAATAGTTTTGTTTGCCCTCTCACAACAGGTACAAAGTGTTTGCTGTATACGGAGAACACTTGTCTTATGAGGTTACGGTACTGTCTGTGTGTGTATGTATGTATGTATGTGTGTATGTGTGTGAGTGTGTGTGTGTTTAGCCTCTAAAGCCTTTGAGGGATATGTCACCAAAACAAGAGACACTCAATAAAATGTCCATCCCCTTGCAGCTGCAAACCTTTCGCTGGGTCAGAGCGGTCGATCTCAGACTTCAGATATCTGGAGTTTCAGGATGCTTGTGACAAAAAGACAAAAGAAAGAAAGGAGGTGAAATAAAAAAAAAATGCTAAATGCTAAAGTCTGTGCATGTGCTGCCAAATTATAATGCTGCAACCAGGAGCACAATTTTCTTGTTACTTTCAAGTATATCAAGTATTACTAATGTTGTGTCAAAAACAAAGTGATGTTCGATGAAACTTTGTCACCTGACTAACAGAAAGCAGTAATGAAGCTCTGACAGACTTGAGATGTTAGCTCACATCCTGGTGCCAGCTGATTCAAAACAATAATTCTTCTGAAAGCAGTGTATAATTTAAGATGTATTGAAATACCTAACTAATCCAATAAGTCAAATATTATGGAAAACCGTATGTACTGTCTATAGTGTGTTGTTGTAGTCTTAAAAAGCATAATGATTTTTGTAAGAAAATGACAAAATGCAAAAACAGCAGGTTAATAAAAGTCTTGAGGCAAGGCTGCTTCAAGTGGTGACAGTTCAGTTGATTATTTACTTCCTGTGTTATCCGACAGTGTACGATACACTGAGTTCTGTCCTGCAGTGTCAACTTTGGATTTGTTAAAACAGAAAGCAAAAGCCTGAGCTTCGCACGAAGCACTACCTTTACACAAAAGTCATGCAAAAAGAGGAATAAAGTTTACACACAGTGCTGTTGGGGCATTTTTCTAGTTCATTCACTTCATGAAACATAATTTACAAACCTCTATTGTCTGTGTGTTTCTGGAGGTCGTGTGTGGAGTTTTACAGTTGTGAACATTGTTTATGCCAGGGGTTTTCTATTACCCTTATTCCCAGCTCTTTCTGGGCCCAGACTACATTTTAGTAAGCTGCCAAGACCTGATTGATGGTTTCTGTCCCTGTGAGACCTGCAGCCTCTTTGTTATGAGAGGGTGTGGCTGGGCTGTTTGGACCGGTTACTGCCTGCTGTTGGGGAAATGCGAAATGTTTTGTAAGTAAAAGATTTAACAACAGAGGTGGAATCAGATTTTCAGTTGCCTCGCTGATACAGACACAGACATGCTGCGCCCCGCCCTTCTTCTGATGTGGAACCAAAGTGGCCGGTCTACTCTCACACTGCGCTCAGATAAACACCCGGGGTGTAACCACTGACCCCCGTCGCAAAACAGGCTCGGTGGTTGTTGAAATTCCCTCGCTTCACGGAAAAATAGCCGAACTCCACGCGGCAGCCGGAAACGGAGACAACTCTTCGCTCCGCACATTAGCCTATTTCCGGTTTGCTTTGCTTTCTACGCACTCCTGTCGCGATACAGCGTTACCATGGTTACAAATAACAGCTATTGGCGCTAGAACGTCCCAACTTCCTTGGACAGTCACCGCATACGCCCACTGTCAACAGACACCCGAGTATCCGGACGCATCTGAGCCCACCTGCATCCAAGCGCACCTCACAGAAAGACGTCCATGTGTTGCGCGCTCCAGTCGACTTAAAAAGAAATTACAAGCTTTGTAGATTTCACTGTGTATTTTCCCGTAGTTATGCAGGATAAAGGAACATTTATCAGCCCTTTCCACAGACCGCTGTGTCTGGCGGCAGCGGCGCCGGCCGGGAAAGCGAAATTGACTCACCCAGGAAAGGCGATTCTGGCAGGTAAGCTTATCATAATTTATCACGCGGAAAAGTCAGTTTGACCAAATGTCACTAGTTCCAATGAAGTTAGTTAGTTGATCAAAGCAGTGTTTTTGTTTTCCAGGTACCTTTGTAAGCTTTCTGGCGAACAGCAGAGCGAATGTGCAACACTTAAGTCTAACAATTAAAACAGAAATGAAAACCTAATGAAGTCACACCCAGGAGGGAGGAAAGTCAAGTAGGCTTAAGGACAACAACTTATCAAGCCTTCTGCACAGAGACGTTAGAATTTGTAAAATATTGTCACAGGTGTTCTCTCAGGGCTGTTGTTGTTTGCAGACACAGTGAAAGCGACATTCTTCTTTTTATATCTGGATTTGTTTCGTTTTGTTGCACGTATCACAAACAAGGCGTTTCCTTTTAGTTAGTGGGTCTGCACGGAGAAGTATGTGAGATCTGCAATAGGCTACCTGTTTCTAAAGATAAACGATGAGCTGGTAAAACAAGACACTTCTAACACTTGCACTTAAACCATGCTGACCCTGTGACCCTGTTGTAAAATGGCCTTGAGCCTCATTGCCTTAAAGAGAAGAAGAAAGCCGTTCTCTTCCTCTGTCCTGACAAACAGTCCTGTCCTGCCATGGTCAGATCTTACCTGCTGCACTGATGTGATTCTGTCCCCCTAATCTAAGATCACCTCTGGTGCACTTTACATATGCTGTTAGAGTGGATTGATGCATGCAGCAGTCCAGGGGACCCTCTCCTGAGACATTACAGTGGAGCCATTTACACCCTGTCTCAGGTATGGAGGTGAGTGAGAGGATTGCAAGAATGCAACAAAAGAAACACCTTTAACGTTCTGTCATCTCAATAGTTTGTGGCTGTAAATAACTATAATTTGAACTGTTGACCAACCTGTTGATTAGATTTGGAATAATAGGTTAACCATGTAGCCAACAGCCCAAAATGTTGTATTATATATTGATATGAAACCGATGAATAAGAAAAAAATATATTTGAACTGAAGGGGCAACCACCAAAGATTTGGTAAAAATATTTGAACAAATCAATTGATTGGCTTATTGGTTATAGCACTACTGCTTGTTTATCCTCCTAAGGTTCAGAAGCTCCCCTGCTCTGCCGCTCCCCCCCCC
>NC_045737.1:20708855-20712555 GCF_008692095.1 Etheostoma spectabile | reverse complement strand
CCCCCCCCAAACCCCTCGACCCCCTCCTGTGTTGATGAGCAGGGTGCAGCAGCTCCAGTTGATGAAGAGCGTCTGAGAGATGCTACACTCTGCTATTTGGCAGAACCAGTTACATCCATTTTTTTTTAAATAATTTCAAATGAATTCCTTTTCATTTAAGGTTAAAAACAAACTATTTTAGATCAGAAGCTTACGCTCATTTTAGTTATTGCTCGGCTCATTTTCTCGATGAATCATTTTGGCTATAAAATGTGTGAACATATGAGTTCCAGAGCTCAAGGTGATGTCTCTAAATTTGCTTGTATTGCCTGGCCAACAGTTCAAAACCCAGACATATTTAGTTTACTATCATATTCAAGACAAAAAACAACAAGGGTGTCCTGATAGCTCAGTTGGTAGAGCGGGCACCCAGAAATGGAGGTTTACTCCTAGACGCAGCCGGCCCGGGTTTGACTTCAACCAGCGGCCCTTTGCTGCATGTCATTCCCCCCCTCTCTCCCCTTTCATCTCTTCAGCTGTCAATAAAGACCTGAAAATGCCCCCAAAAAATTGTTTAAAAAAAAGAAAAGATTAATGATTTTGTGGTGCATGGAGTAAGAAGAGAAAAAAAAATCTCCCCTCTAGACTAGTGTCGTCCTGTCAGCTACTGAGAAAAGGAATTGTGACTCCGGTGAGACCTCCCCCCACCTCCCCCTTCAGTCCCGTGCAGCCTGATTGACTGGATATGGCCCAGTGTAGCTGGCCAGGTTTGCAACAGCAGCATGATTGCATTCTCTCTCTTTCTCAACTCTGTGCACCCTCTGACTCCTCCTGGCCTCCCTGTCAAGAAACCGTTGATTTATCACTGCATTTCAAGGGTTTTGGAAATGGAAGTGTGTCTATGTATAGTTTAATTAAAGTACATGTGCAAAGCATCACTTGGATGACTCAGCGGAAGATAATTTCCTTTTCTGAGTCTGACCTGAGATGTCATCCATCAAAAACCACAGCTGATATTTTACATCGTCAGGATGCACATTTTTTTCGCTCAGCTGTGGCAGTTTATAAATCCAATTGACACCTCTCACAGTGTTCTGACACTAATGCTACTTTAGATGTATTGGCTATGGTTAGCAGTAGGCCATGTCTGTGTGGAGAGAGCGAGCCACATGCCCAAAGGCTTTAAGTAGACAAAGCAAGAAGTAGAAGGTCAAAGCTTAATGGATTACATAGCCCACATAGACCGTGAATAGGGAGGAAAGGTGCACATTGCACATCTCCAAAGCTTTTAGAGATCTGTGAGCTCTTTTTGCCCCCATTGGCTAGTTCAAGTCTGTGCTTAACAGCCACTGGTGATGACTGAAGTTACGACACGGAAGAGTTTTGTCTGCGTGAGGCCTGAGGGGGAGAAAGCGGTCTAAATGGGTCTCTGGTCCTGATTTGCTGGCTGCTGTGCATCCATACACTGTTGTGGCTTTCATTTATAACCCGTATGAGCAGAGCCTGGGAAGAGGAGGATTAGACAGAGAGAGAAAGTTCCTTTTTTATCTTAATTTCATGATAGACTGGACTTTCCACGGAGACAGGCTTGCTTTTATCTCATTTCTTTTACTCCCTTTTATTTTTTCTCCTTTCCTCCATCTCTCTCTCTGGCCTCAGGGCAGCCAGTTAGGTTTTCTGAGTGTCTGTCTCCTCCTAGGCTCAGAGGGCTCGTCAAACTGTGCGCGTATTTCCTGTTTCCTCGCGTCACAGGTGACGCACATAGTCCCCTCCCCTCCACTGTGCTGCTGCTGGCAGACCCAGGGTGCTGGGAGGCGAGATGATAAATTACAGTGCACCCCTTCTGTTAATTTCCCAACCCCCCCCTGCTGTAACAGCCTGCCAGCTACATGTTGGTATAATGCAGCCACACAAACAAATAGCAGTGTAGAAGTTAGAACATTTAAAATACACTGGGTCAGCTTAATATTACATTTTTTAGTCTCTCTCCCACACGGGATGTTTAGCTTGTTGTATCTCACTAATTACAAATCACTATTTTATAAACATATTGGAAGTTTTTAGATTTTCTCTCTTTCAGTCAGCCACTGGTTTTAATTAATTTTGTTATTGTGTAACTTGCAGAGACTTGAAACTTGATAGAATCAATCAAAGTGAACATGTTATACATTTTTGTCAAAGTTATATAATCACAGCAGAGTAATTCATTTTCAAGTAATTATCTTGTTGGGCTCCAAAACACTCTGACGTCTTAGACTTGAAAGATGGTTGCTGACAACAATCTTTAAATGCCTTGGAAACCTTACTATGAGTGATAGGGTTGTGTAGTCATCAGGGAAACATCTTTACCACTATGTTTTACCAGCTTGTTGCTAACTTTTGTTTGCTTGTCGTTTGGTACTGGGAAGAAAGTGTATAGAGAGTTTGTAGGGGAGATTTTTCACTAAAAATGGAAGCCACGCTGAAGACATCAAAACAGTAAGTTGAAAGGTGCTAAAACCCTCCAAAGAGCTAAGGGGAATGTGATGTTAATACAAAAATATTGGTCAAAGCCTTCAGTGTTTGGTTAGTCTTTGTTTGAAACACGGACAGCATAGTTTGTGAATACAGATTAAAATTTAATATCAAACAGTGCTTAGATTTTATTTATTATCTTTTTATTGATATTTTGACAGGACAACAGATGTTCCAGAACTTTACAACATTCCATTCACAATTATGTTGCTTGTCCCCAATTTTCTTTTTATACAACACAAAACAGAAGCATCCCTTAAACTACAATAGAGGGATCAATAATAGAAATCAGATCACTACCTAAAGACTTCCCCTCTTTGATTAAATCAATTCAGGCTGCACCTGTCAGCCACTGAATACAATTTCAAACACATCTGTAGACATTGCTTGGATTTTAGAAGTCAGAGTTTCCTGGAATGTGCCAAACAAAGAAGGGTTTTCAAATGCTCATAATTGCATGAAGATATAATAACTTGACATGGGAAAAACTACTAAACAGACTTTCTTTCTTTTATTTCAAACACACATCAAATATAAAACACAATAAGTGTGTTGCAACAACAAAATATAAAAAAGAATCTATAAAGTTTTAAAAACAATATGTTCAATATAAAAAGGACTGTTTTATGCTTATCCCTCTGACTGACTAAATAAACCCTTAAAAAAAACAACCTCAAGTGTCTATGTAAGTATTATGTAAAACATGTAAACCCACTGGTTTTATCCTTTAACTGTAGAGAGCCTGACAGCCTTGTCTACAACTGAACACACTGTCAAAACAACCTGTGGCAGTTGTCTTGTTCATGGAAATCTGTGTACAATCTGCTTGCTGCTGTTAAAAAGTTCCATGTAAAATTAATCATCCTGTAATTAGGCATCAGTGTAGCATTAGGGAATGTTGTTCAGGACAGAGGAAGCCTTAAAGGCCAGACATCAGATGAATAATTCTTTTCATGTTTTGCAATGTTATTACGGCTCTGTTAATAGGACACCTCATGTTTGAAGTACATCAGTCCTCTGGCTATGTTCCCCATTTGGAGATATTGACATAATAACATCTTTTCACCAGACTCCAGAGAATTCAAAGTGCGAGATAATCCAAATAAGGAACATCTGGATAAATAATAGATAGACTCTGCTGGAAAAAATGCTTATTAATTTCCACACACACACACACACACACACACACACACACACACACACACAC
>NC_045737.1:20708241-20708845 GCF_008692095.1 Etheostoma spectabile | reverse complement strand
CACACACACACACACACACACACACACACACACACACACACACACTTGTAGATACATCTTTTTGGGTGGGTGAGTTAGTCACAGATGGAGTCACTGAAAAAAGATGATTAGAACCTGCCACATTTAGACTGCTTGCTAGATCGTCAGCGCCTCCAAAGAAAAGGGAAGTTCTTCAGTGGTCCAGATGTGTTGGATGCTCATTAGAGTCACCGAAGCAGGCAGGACAGGATTTCACAGACAGTTCCTCCCTGTCAGCTGGCTGCCTCTGTGCCTCTCAGTACTGCAAAAAAGTGGCTATGTATTTGTGTTGAGTATCTTGCATTCATGATTTGAATATGTGTGTGAATCTGCACATATACACAGTGCGTTCAAAAGTATGTGGATGTTAGTTGATTAATTAATAAGTCAATCAACTTTCTTTTTCTAGTGTCTCATTTGTAATGATTTGATGCTTTTCTTTGTCTTATGTGATAGTAAACTAAATATCTGTGAGTTGGAAAAAAAAAATTATATATTGAGATTGCCATTTTTAGCTACATTAGGGGTCTCGCAATGCCCAATTGTTGTTAACCACTTTGGTGATTGCTGTGAAAATCTTGTAAAG
>NC_045737.1:20707308-20708231 GCF_008692095.1 Etheostoma spectabile | reverse complement strand
CCCCAGAGGATTGTCCTCCAACTTCTCCTTGAGTGTTTTGTGAATTGTCTAGACAATTATTGTAAGGATTGCCAAAAAAGTTGGAAAAAATATCCAGAGGATAAACCCTAATGATATGGTGATCCCCTGACTTTTCATCTAGCACCCCTAGTGGGTGCTGTCTGAATATGAATATGTTCTTGTGCCCAAACCTGGTCAATAAAGCAATGGTTCTCTAAGTTTGGTATGGAACAGCTTTGGGATAGATTTGAATGGTGACCATCACCTAACATAAGTGGCTCACTAACACTCCTGTGGCTGAATGGGAACAAATCCCTGCAGCCAGATTAAACATTCTGGTGGAAAGCTGTATTCAGAAGAGGGAGGCTGCTATAATGCTATGCTCAACAATCACAAATAGGTGTAATTATTAAGAAGTCTTGATTAAATAATAAAATTACCATGTCCGAGCACAGTGTTACCTTTTAAACCGTACATCAACGTATGCACTCTGTCTGATTTATTAAACTTCTGCTTAGCTTGTCTCTAAGAGTCTGTAGAAGCAGATTTGTACACAACGCGTTTTTCACCGCCCTTGGCATCTGAATAGCACTCCAATGCCGTTTCCATTTCTTCTTGTGTAATAGTAACTGTCAAAGATCTATGTGGATGCATTGATTTTATGACACAGTGTGAAGAAGTGTTGCTGTGGGATGAGGAGAGGGGAAGGAAGGTGCTTCTGAGAGAAAGATTAAGAATGGGAGAGGAGAGCGAGCCTGTGAAGATAAAGATGAATGGCCATTTTGTTGATGTAACCCATGTTTGGCAGCAACAAGAGAGTCATTTAGGGTGTTATCTGTAAAAACTTAGTGTGTGTGTTTTGGACATAGGCTGTGAAATGGACTAGAAGACAAACAAACTGCTTCTCTTCCACAGGTACTGTT
>NC_045737.1:20698544-20707298 GCF_008692095.1 Etheostoma spectabile | reverse complement strand
TGTGTGTGTGTGTGTGTGTGTGTGTGTGTGTGTGTGGGTGTGTGGGTGTGTGCGTGCGCGCGCGCGTGTGTGCGCGCGCAGATTGGATGATTTTGGCCAAAACAGATGAATGAGCTTTATTGTTTTTTCTTCTCAAAGGGGCACTGAATCTGGATCAGTATGTGATTTCTGTTATGTCTCCGCCAGCAAGCATTTACTAACTAGTACTCCACCAGAATTAGAAGAATGACCGCTTACTGGCCTGGTGATTAAAGTGTGTGAGATAACATGAATGTCATGATACAGGTTGGTGGTGCTCACAGTAGATTACACGTTAGGTGAATCCAGCTCTAACCAATGATGGACGATGAGTAGTTCATTATTGTCAGTTATCATCCCAGTGTTGTCTCACTACTAATGCGCTGATGTTAACTGGAATACTCCCAATCACATGTTACAAAGTCATCTTCATCCCATTGATTAAATTAATTGTTGTATAATGTTTAGGTAGACCAAAATAAAATACTACAATCAAATGGAGATTAATGACAATAAATGAGTGTATTAGATAATTGTGCAGCCTTAAGTAAAAGCCATGCACTCTTATTGATTCCCCTTAATAAATCAGCTCCTCTCACAGAAAAGGAGATAAAGAGAAGAAGATGAGTTGGAGGCTTTTTAGGCTTTGAGACAAATGAGATATATGCAAGTACAGCTAGAACCTAATATCAGGAAGATATTCCTTTGAACCGTTGATATTGCATTGCAGTTCCATCTACTTGTTGTCCTAAAATGTGTGTCCTGGAGGAAATATATGTTTTTATCTTAAGTGGATGCTCTGCTTCTTGGTGCCACAGTGATAAAGGTCATGTTGGCAGCGGTGACATGTGAGGAATGCAAAACTGCAGAGCTAAATGACACATGCGTGTTTATACTTCACTGTGGCAGTAAGTGGAAATGCCAGAATACATTGGGAACAATAAAATACACAGAATACACCAGTCTTAACAGATAGCCGGTGTCATATTAAACCTTCAAGATATTTATTTTCTAAAATCATGAAGGAAAATTCTGCCGGTGGTCTCATTTCTAGAAAAGTCTTATCGTTATCTTAAAATAAGAAACAAGATGCACTAGAAATTAACATTTTTCAAAGATCTTGAAACTTGGTGTTTTGAAATACAAATGTGAAATAACCTCTCGTTTTAAGGAATTAGCTTTTAGGACTGACTTTTTGACTAAATCTGGTTAAAACTTTTAAAAATGTCTGACTTTAGCAAGGAGACAGCTTTAACACTGAAAAAATGGGAACAACGCAGAACATAGACTGCACCAATTTTCAACTGGATTGTCTAATTTTTCCACAAACACAAAACTATGCCATGTGAAAATTTTGAAGGATGCTTTAATCGAATCCATATTCAAGTTTTTTAGATGTACTCTTTATATCTTGGTAGTGCATGCCAAGTCATGTTTTATAAAAGCTTTAAACACCTGAGGTACAACTTTTTCTTCAGTAAACATCTGATCACAACTGATAATTCGCGGGAAAAAACCCCACAACCTCTTCCTGCTGGAACCACTTCTCTTTGAGCAAGATTTGGACTTTTCATGGAAGGCATTTCAGTTTTTCCCTTCTCATTCATTGGTTTGTTGTGGTAATTTTTCTTCTTGACTTGACACAAATACAAACCATATACAGTAAATGTTCCTTAATAATTAACCTGAAAATGTAATTTTGTATTCTTTGTTTGTTTTGGGGGGGGGGGTTGCTATGTCCGTACATGTCTGTGTCACTTACACAGTGTGCTTGTTTGCATGTGTGTCTGTGTCATTGAGTTAATAGAGGGTCTTGGCCTGGGTAATGGAGCCCCTCCCTGCAGGCTGAGTAGATAATTTAATTAATGTCAGCCCTTTTTCTATCCCCCCCCCTTCCCTCGTGACTCATCTGTGTTGTGCATTGGCCTCGCTTTTGGACACTTGTTCTCATCTACTCAACTCATCAACCGCAGCCGGTTTCAAGCTGAACTCTCTAGCACTCACTCACACGTTCACATACACTTTACTATTTCTTTCTTTCTGTATGTCTATATCTCGGCAATCACACAGTACATAATATTTAAGATGCAGTAACATTTTCACACAACCTTCTCTTCCTCTTTTAAACAGCACAGTCGCTGTGTAGTTCAACTGCAGCAGAATCCGTTGATTCATTCCTCTCTTGGCTGCAGGGCTTTTAATGTTTATGGAGGGAAAGCCATTAGAAGAGTCATTGTAATGATCCATGGCGTGATGGCATGGATCTCCATGCAATTCATAAGGGTGACGAGTCACTGAATCAGGCTCGGCTGCAGCCAGGCAGGCAGACATGGTATGCTAAGTTTAGGCAATATGTCAACAAAGCTTTCTTTTCCTTCATCAGCACTCACATTTTGACCAGTGTCAGGTTCATTTACACCTATCCTTTATGTTCTGTATATTAATACACATCTACTCTGATTGTTTTTTTCAGGTGGTATTGCAGGTGGCATAGAAATCTGCATCACATTCCCAACAGAGTATGTCAAGACCCAGTTACAACTGGATGAGAAGGCCAATCCACCCAAATACAGAGGAATAGGTGAGTGTGATGTGTTTGTTTTAAGAAAATATTTTGTTCTATCATTTTGCCAATATATTGAGCTGAATGTGGAATTCAATTTAGTATTACACATTTCCCAATTCAGACACCTACCACTGCATTTTTGGTTTATTTAACACACTTATTTGAAAAATGAAACCACTCTGTCTGTACATGAGAGTGGTATCAAAAATGAGAATAAAGTGTAAATACAAAGCTACTACAAGCAGGCAGTTAGCTTAGCTTAGCAGAAAGACTGGGAAACAGCAAGCCTGGCTCTGTTAAAAGGTAACAAAATCCGCCTACAAGCACCTCTAAATTTCACTTAAAAAGACATTATTATCTCAAAATGTTATGAGGGTTACGTGCTAGACTGATTTTTTTGCCTTGAGCAAAATCGTATATTGTATACGATATACGATAGAATCAAGAACAGACAGAATATACTATATGTATATATATATATATATATATATATATATATATATATATATATATATATATATTCTTGATTCTGTCTCTGTGCCTCTCTCAGGAGCTCATTATCCCATTACCCATCATCCCCAGGTACATTAGGGATTCTGGCAGGCTGTCGCTGTGCTTGTTTATATGACTTAGAACAGACCATCTCACCATCCATGCGTACTAGGGTGCACGCACACACGCACGCACGCACGCACGCACGCACACACACACACACACACACACAGAATGTGTTAATATTGGCTGGACCTCTGAGGATCGGCGACCATGCTAACGAGCGCTCAAGACAGCTGTTGCTTTTTCTGCTTCGTTGTGCATTTGCATCTCCAAGAGTAAGAAGTAAGTTCAAAGAAAAACACCAAGTTTTTTGGGGAAAATAGCATTCTGATGACAAATGGATGAGGACAGATGTTTTTGGTGTGCTCTTACATGTATTCTTTATAAGGGTCATTCCATACTCAGTGCAAATGAATTAATAAACACTGTTGCAGTACATTGTTTATTCTATTTGCTACTTAAATACAACATATTTCTACTGAAGGATATTGTCCACAGAGAATCTGATGTTTTGAAATTGTGTGTGTGTGTCCTTACAGGTGACTGTGTGAAGCAGACGGTACAGGGTCATGGTGTTAAAGGACTGTACAGAGGACTCAGCTCACTTTTGTATGGATCTATACCCAAATCTGCAGTCAGGTAACTAAAATAACAATAAGGGTTCTGAAATAAGACTCAAGTACAGGTACAAAATTGGGATGTAAAATTCTAATAACATGTGATTTCCCAGCAGTTCTTAAAGGATGAGATCAGTTCACAGTTGATTCCTCCAATCAGTAAAATCAGAAATGACCAAATAAAGTGCATAAAACAGTGAAACCACATAACTCCTCTTTAAAGCGGTCCAGTTTTTGATGCTTCTGGTTAGTTTTTCAGTATTTTGCTGTCATGGATGATTTTAGGCATTATGAACTGAAGTCCTAAATCTATCAAAGATGTTGGACCTTTAAAGCAAATGGCAGCAGCAGAGCTGACACAATTATCATCATCATCATCATCATATAAAACCATTTCTAAAAATAAACTACTTTTACTGCTTTGAATCTTTTGTCACTTTCCATGTTCTGACATTTTTTATATCTTATATTTATATTCTAATAAACATAAAATCTATAGTGTATGTGTACATGTGTGCAGTAAATAAATTGAGCACTTTTTGCTAAGCCGCTGTGATATTCTACCTGTAACCACTAACAGACATTTCAATTATTCTAGTCCATTACCCACAAGGCAAGGCATAAATGTCACACTAGCCTTTATTATTCTTTCACAGCAATGACATTTATGAAAGTGTGCACATTGAAGTTCACGTGTACACTCACGTGTTGCACAAACCTAAGTCAGACACTTGCATAGAACAATATTTGGTTTCCTGTTTCATTTTTTAACTCCTTCACCCTCTCTTTCTCTGTGTGTGTGTGTGTGTGTGTGTGTGTGTGTGTGTGTGTGTGTGTGTTTGTTGTGTGTGTGTTGTGTGTGTGTGTGTGTGTGTGTGTGTGTGTGTGTGTGTGTGGTGTGTGTGTGTGTTGTGTGTGTGTGTGTGTGTGTGTGTGAGAGATGCGGGAGGGTAGCCTGTCTGTTCAATGGAGAGACAGGCCCAGCCAGGCGGAGCAAAGATGCCACTCAACCTTAGGCAGGGTCTCAATAGGGGCACGGAGATGGAGACGTGTGTGTGTGTGTATGTAAGGATCATTTTGTCAGTCAGCACCCTTTCCTGAGAGACTGATTTTGTTTCTGCTCTAAGAAGAGTTTTCTCTGAGGAAATGTGGCAATGGAGGAGTAAAGGGGGTTAGACTATATCCTCTTTCTGCTGTTGTTATCAGACTACATTTTATATAATAATGGTTATTGGTGGCTAAATGCATACCAGCTGTGTGCAAGTTATATACATTTTATATACATTATGTAAAATATACAAAATTCAATTATTTCTACTTTTGACCCATCAGTACAGTTTTTAAAATGTTTATGAGCTGTTGCCCCTTGTCTTATTTGAATACTTTCTAGAGACATGAAGATATGAAATTAGTTATTCAGTAATTCACAAGACAAATCCATGTTTAGAGGCAAGTTTGAAAAAAAAAAACACACCATTTTCTGTTTTCCTAACTTGGTAATCATCTCATGAATCCTCAGATTTATCTTGGGATCATTTGGGGGTGTGCCAAGCTTCTGATTTTGGTAACATGTAAAGGTGAATACAAAAAAGCAACATGACGGAAAGATGAAAACAGATTTGATTAATGGAGAGTACCTTGGCACGTTTCCATTTACCACCACTTCCCCTGAGTCGTTTGTTCGATCTGCTCTCTTCTTCCTGTAGCTTCTCTCCCTTCCCCTCTTCCTATCGCTGATTTGCCTCCCCAACCCTCTTTCTCCCCCATCCCATTAACTGATTGCCTGTGCACCATCAAGCACCTAAAGCCTGCCGGAGGTTTGTCGGGGAGGTATGAGAGGGACAGACAAGAGTGCCTTTGACCTTTTCCTCCCCTTAACTCTTCATCCATAGCTACATCCCTTTCTCTCTCTTGTCTGCCCAGCCTCCCTTCTTTCTTTCCTTTTTAGTCTCGAGCCAACTATTTTTCCTCTCCTTCACCTCCTCTTATCTGCACAACTGACCTTGTAGAAAACCCGCTAATGAAGATTGGGCAACACTCTGTTGCGGTCCAGAATGACTCATCTCCAACAGTGGATGTCAGCCAAAACACAATGCGCCATATTCTAGTGGTGAAGTTTTGTCCACCTGTTAAATGGGTGGGGGAGATTTGAAGAGTTAATTGGCACAGGATCAGGCCTGACAGTGGCATAATTATCTTAAGCAGCTTTTAACAAAAAACGTTTGCTCCACAAAGTTAATTATTATGCAAGTGCATCTCAGTGCAGTCTAAGAACGTTGCAGGGAAGTACACTTTTTCATTTTATATTCTCTCCAAAGCTAAAACCCTGTTTGTAGTCAGCAAGTGGTGTGCATAACGAGAGAGAGAAGTGGATTTACTTGTGCGTGCTATTTGTTCCTGCTCAACAGCCTGAGTCAGTTAATTGTGTGGAGCCTGTATTTCAAAACTAAATCTGTGTGTAGAGTGAGACAAAAGAAACAGATGTGGAAGGTTAATGAGCAGAGAAAAATATTGGGCTAGCAAAACGGATGGGGAAGAAAACTAAAATTGCATGATTCAAGTATAAGAGATGAATGCTGTTAGACCTGTGACGATGGCAGGTAGATGGTTCAAGCTGACTAAGCACATACAGAGAGGAAAACAATGCATTCATCAAGACCTAGTGTCTGTCCTCCTCCCCCTTTTGCTAAATGTACCGTACAGTGTCCTCCCTTCACCACAATTCAATTCCATCTATAAATAGCCTTTCTTGTAAAGGACTCACTGGCACAACAATTTCTGATTGCAGATATCCATACCCCCCCCTCTCTCTTTCTTTCTCTCTCTTAGCTGGCTTCCATGGCAGCTGTTGCTGGTCACACATTGGTTCCTGAGCCACTACAGTTTATTGTTGCGTCCTTAATGAGGATGCATAAGGACAGTAAAATAAAAGCCGTAAGCACATTCTGCATCTTAAGCAGTTTGTTTCCACAAAACATTTAAGGTGGAGGAAGTTGCATCCGTGGTTCTGATTTTATTTGTACTCATGAGTCATTGAGTGGAAATGTCCTCCTATACTACTGCTATTACATGAGGGACAGCATAATTATTTTTCTATCTGTGTCCTTTTTCACAAGCTATAGGTGTAGTGGTAATGACTTAATGCAAAGAACGTTATGTTTGACTGCAATCATATCATGTATTTGTTTTTCTATTTTATTCATTTACTTAATAATTTGACATTAACTGGAAGATAATCTTAGGTGATTAATTAATCAGTTTGCACACACGTTGGCCTCAAAGACGTAAAAAAGGAGATCCAACAAACAAGAGCAAAGGCTCAACCACAAAAGAAACTTATAACTTTGAGCCTCTCATGTTAAAAGTGTATATTCTAAGTTCTGTGTAGTTGTGTTTTTGTAACCCCCAGGGTTTTTAACAAAAGTATCCAGTCGAATAAACGGTACATGTCAGATGTACTGTGAAGTTAATCCACTTTTAGCAATAAAAGACCCTATATAATGTTTTTTTCTCTCCCAAAACTAATTATTATTTACTTGTCTGCAGCAGTTTTGTGTTAACTTCTTCCATTATTCCTTGCTGTCTCTGTTCTGTTTCTCAGGTTTGGGGTATTTGAGTTCCTCAGCAACCGTGCAAGGGATGAGTCCGGTCGACTGGACAGCACCAAAGGCCTGCTGTGTGGGCTTGGAGCCGGGGTCATGGAGGCTGTTTTTGTGGTCTGTCCCATGGAAACTGTTAAGGTATGTTACCAACAGATCTGTGGTCAGATTTTCAGTCTCATGCACATTCAATGCCCGAAAAACTATTCTGTCCCATGTACTTTGTGAATTTGTAATTTCTGTATAATAAGCATTTTTGCGTAAAGCACTCTTCTCAATTAATTATATTTTCAGTTTGTTTAATATTGTGTCTCTGCACATTCACTGAAGAGGGTCAGACTAAACATTTCTGCAGTTTTCACTACCTTGTGTGTCTCCCTTCTCTGTAATAGCAAAGCAACATTTCTTATTTAACTTTTTTTTTTATCTCCCAAGGTTAAATTCATTCATGACCAGACTTCAGTCAACCCCAAATACAAGGGCTTCTTCCACGGAGTTAGAGAAATCATCAGGGCACAAGGTAAAGACGAGCTTCAATGCATGTAATTCACCTGACATCTACTGTTCGGATAGGGTAATGCCACTGAAAACATAGCATAATTAAAAAGTGTAGCATCCAGAGATGATGATGTTTACAAAATGTATAAAGAGCATAACATACTTCTATCTACTGTATTTATCATGCCTTACCAGGCATTAAAGGGACATACCAGGGTCTCACCGCCACGGTCCTTAAACAAGGCTCCAACCAAGCTATTCGATTCTATGTGATGACCTCTCTCAAGAACTGGTACAAAGGTCAGTGTACATAAGACTGTATGTGTTTGTCTCTCTATCCGTATAATAAATATTTGAACAAAAGACCAACAATGCTGATGGCCTAGAAAAATCAGTTGAGATGATTGTTAGAAGTGGCTCCTGTCTAATGGCCATCTTTTTTTCTCCAAGCAGAAGTCTGGCATTAAAAACTAAAGCGTGCAGACTGATGATGATGGGTATATACTGTAGTGGGGAACTTGGACACATTATACTATGAATATGAATACTGTATGGTGTTCATATGGATTGTCTGAGGTCCAAAGAGTTGGCAAACTGCAGGAATTTATCAGCTTGGCTCATAAGACACACCCTGTTCAGTTGTTTAGTACCAGGACTGTATTTGCATTCAAGTTACTGACTCCTCTGTTATGTCCTTTTACCAGGTGATGACAACAATAAAGCCATTAATCCCTTGCTGACTGGAGTATTTGGAGCAATAGCAGGAGCAGCAAGTGTCTTTGGAAACACACCACTAGATGTCATCAAGACAAGGATGCAGGTATATTGTAATATGGTGGCCGTTATAAGGCAGGTTTTTGTATTCCTTGCTGTTTTAATATAAACTTGTCAATACTTATAT
>NC_045737.1:20694346-20698534 GCF_008692095.1 Etheostoma spectabile | reverse complement strand
GTGCCTTTCTTTTCTTTCCAAGGGTCTGGAAGCACATAAATATAAAAGCACAGTGGACTGTGCTTTAAAGATCATGAAATATGAGGGCTTGGCAGCGTGAGTATTTCTCTACTTTGATTAGTTTGTTTGAATTTAGCTTAGTTTTACAGCCGGCTTTCATTCCTTTTTATCACACCCAGCCTCTTCTACTTTTTCTTACTTTTCATCTTACAAGTTATGTTGTTAACAGTACATTTGAAACACCCATTGGATTTATTTAAACCCTAAAATGAATCATATATAATACAATAAGTCTACAGAAACTAAATCGGCAAAAATTTACCCTCAGAAACCTAGTGAAGTGGGATTTTTAAAATTACAAAACAATCCAAGTGAAAACATGTTTGACATAAAACATTTAACAGAAAATGAAATCTTATGAGACAAAATTTGTTTAGAATTTCATGGCTATATATTGATGTATCAGCCATCAATAAATGTGCCTTTTCCTAAACACTGGTGTTTTAAATTCACACCCCTCTCTTTTTGTGTCCATCTATAGTTTCTATAAAGGAACAATTCCTCGGCTGGGCCGTGTGTGTCTGGATGTGGCAATAGTTTTCATCATCTATGAGGAGGTTGTGAAGGTCCTGAATACAGTCTGGAGGACGGACTGAGCTGCTATAAGTATAGGGCGGTGGCTTCCTGCTTTCCAGGCATCAGACACATATCTGAGTATTGCAGACCTCTTACGCATCATAAAAGCAGCCGCCAAGGGGGTGAGACAGAAAGCTGAACTTAGATCGGTGTCATATGCTAACCAGGAAGTTAAAGAGCCCATAGACAGGGGTTGTAGACAAGAATAAAGCCTGAAAAAAGGCTCAATGTAGCTGTAGTGTATGCAGTACTTGGTTGCTCAGCACCAAGACCAGACCAAGGGTCTATTTCACAAGTGGGATTATGCAGTAAGGTTAGCCAAATAACCTGGTAAAAAAAGATGCTTACGCTTGATTTATGCTTCTGTGTAAAATCTATGCTGTGGATAGGTACGTAGGTACGTTTTGACACAAACCTACACAGAACCCTACGCCGTAGCCTGACGTGCACCTCTTAAAAAATTTAACTACACATTGCGGCGACGCATGTCGCTCTCCCATGGCTTGGTAGCATTGCATTTCCCCCGAATCATTTCCTGGTTCTCCTTCTCCATTAACAACATGAAATCAAGAAGAGGGTTAACTTTTCCTTCTACGGATTTACCAACGTGGTCAGAAAGCACAGGGGAGACACTTTGTTTCTTTCACTATGACTCTCGAATTGCTACTCCTCTGAAGCTAATTGCCGTCACTCTTTCACTTGCTCTGCTACACACACACACACACACACACGCGCCGACCCTGCTCTCTTAAAGAGATCGACGCATGCACCAACGCACAAGTATAAACTTCAGACAACTACGTAGGCTACGGCGAAAGCTCTGCGTGGAGGCTCTGCGGAACCATAAATTAACCTTTAGTCGTAGAAATACATCATTTCTAAATGTGAAACAAAACCTGAGTATTAGAGTCAACAACATGATTCTTAAAAACAAAATTTTTGCAGAAATTTATCTGGTTCACATCATATTATGCTTTGTAAAATACCCTCTTTCAGTGAAAAACATTACTTCTAGTCATACACAGATGTTTTACAGATGTTTACTGCGAGTATGAACGTTCTGGATTTTCTTGAGTTTGTGTTCGCTGACTCTTCTTTTACACTCACATAAACTGCAGAAACTTCCATAACTAAGCCTTCAATAATAATGAATTTGCAGTTATTTTTATACAGGGTAAATTATAATTTAGTTTATTACCAGCATTATAGTTTTATTGTAAAGTACAATATATTTTTTTCCTGTGCCAAATGCCAAACCTGTTATACCTTGAAAGTGTTTTCAAAGTAAGAACATGAAAAAGTAGCATAATGATCTTAACAAGAGAAGAGCAAATATTATGACTTATTGTGACATACTTTATAAATGTATTTATTGAAAACTGAATGTTGAATATCTAGATGGTTGGGAAAATATTCACTGTTAACTTGTTTTTTCTGTCAGGTCAGGGTGTTGGTTTTTTTTAAGATGTTAGAAGAAAAAAAATGTATTGCTGTATTTCACTGTGAGTCTGACCCAATGACACTGAGTCATACAGACCAAGTAACCTCAGACCTGTTTCACTTCAATGGAAGCACGGCTGTTCAGTTCATATAACTGGATGCTTATTTGTCTTTGGTCAAGGGGGTAATTAATTGGAAAAGGGGGAAAAATAAATATTTTTCTGCTATACAATTTTTTATTTTTTTTTCTGAAAATCACCCTGATGTGAAAACACAATTTGTAGACATGATATGTAACCTGTGATGTGCAAGTATGCACTCCTTTATTCACTGTAAGGGGGTCAACTGCTAAAAAGATTGGGAATCACAGTCTGTTCAAATCCATTTCCAGTGCGGTTCTGTTCATTCAGGGTTTGTTTCTTCTTCTCACTCCTGTGCCTTTCAGTGTTTGTTGGTGAATCTATTATCGATCAATGAAACTCTAATCATCTTACTTGCAGTTTGAGATTTTTGTAGTCCAGTCATGTTGTTTTCATAACAAATATTACAAGAACTGCATGATTATGAAAATAATCTATTACTGTAATACTTGTATTAAAATACTGATGGAATGGGTGACCGGATAGCTCAGTTGGTAGAGCGGGCACTCATATAGTATATAGAGGTTTACTCCTCAACTCAGCGGACCCATGTTTGACTCCAACCCGTGGTATTTGCTGCATGTCATTCCCCTTCTCTCCCCTTTAATATCTGCAGTTATCCTGTCAAAATAAAAAGTCAAAAAATGCCCCAAAAATAATCTTACAATTAAATACTAATGGATTATATTTCCCTATTTCTAAAATACAATATCAATTTCTGTTGCATTTTTCTGTTTGACCAGACAATGCTCATGCTCCTTACTGCCAAATAGCCAAGATATTTTTTTATTGTCAAAGCAAATCAATTTATTCCAAGGCTGTGTGTGTAGTCTATGTGGTTCTTTATGATGAAGCTTGTGCAATAAACACTGTTCCCTCCATTTGTGCTTAATGGCAAGTAACTTGTTGTGGGGGAATTTCAGATCTCATTAAAACAAGCATTACAAAACTTGAAAGCACGCAGACTGGTTGTTTTATTAATCCATACTCTTTCTTTCGTCTGTTCTGCCCTTTTGGTGGTTGGGACAAACCATGGGGGGGGGGGGCAGGTAGGGGATGAATCGAACAGGGAACCCATTGTTCCAGTTTTGGCTGATGCTCATGTAGAGTGGTACAACTATTCATCTTTCCCTCTTTGACACACACACACACACACACACACACACACACACACACACACACACAATCCCTGGTGCCGCAGTGTTTGTTGTGAGAAGGAATGCTAAGCTCTCTGCAGAAGATGTGAGCATGTAGTGGACATTTGGCCTAAATGAGGAAGTGAGGAAAGTACATACTGAAGTACTCAAGTAAAACTTACTGTACTTAAGTAAAAGTAGTTATACCGCAGCGTAGAAATACTCTCTTAAGTAAAAGTGACATTTTCACAATATAGTCTGAAAAGGAAAAGGTTTTAGCATCAAAATCTACAGTATCAAAAGTGAAAAACTCATAATGCAGAATGGCCCATTTCAGGGGATCCTATAAAAATTTTATTATAATTATTGATGTTGGGTGTCACTTTAATGTTTAATGTTGCAGCTGGTAACTGTGCTAAATATATAATGCATCATTTATTTGTTGATTATTTTTTTTGTACAATAGTCTGAATGTGCGGAATAACTGCAACTAAAGACTTAAAGTAAAAGTGGTGTAAAAAATGTAACAGAGTAGAAATATAAAATGACATGTTTCATAAAAAGTTAGGTACTGAGTTACTTTCCACCGCTGGTGTGTGTGTGAAGGTTTAGGACAGAATGTAGGGGTCTGTAACAAGTTAACACGTATCAGTTAAACAGGAGAGTACCTTGGACGGCGGCATGAAGTGTGAACTCAGTGACAAGAACAAAGTACTTGCCAAAAGGCTCTTCTTAAACAGTAGGTGGAGCTGTTGCCAGGGCCTCAAACCCATCTGTAAAGCTCTTTCTCCCTATTATGCTCTGACACACACACACACACACACACACACACACAC
>NC_045737.1:20692934-20694336 GCF_008692095.1 Etheostoma spectabile | reverse complement strand
ACACACACACACACACACACACACACACACACCAGTGATGAGAGAGGCCTTCTCTCTTGTCATATCTGTACAATAGGGCTTTATGAGGAGGGTCAGATAATCAAAGAATCTACCAACCTCCCTTCATCCTAAGATCATCACTCCCTCTTTCGCCTATTCCTTTTCTCTGGTGCTGGAGAGAGGATTGGTCCAAAATTGTCTAAACATCACTCATCATCTACACAGACATTAGTAGATCACAGATCAAGGCTTGAGATCTTTGAGCTCCAGAGATGAAAAGTTTTCCTCCTTTTTCTGAGAGGAGTGGCTTTATAGCTCCAATTCTTTATTTTGCCCAACACTACAAATACTCAGAGAAAGTCGTAGAAAAACACAATATTGTTTTTCTGTTTTCACACCTGTAATTTGTTTAGGACCCCTTAGATTTAGTTTGGTACCCTATGTGGGGTCCGGACCCCCACTTTGGGAACCACAGCTTTATATTTTATCTCATTATCTCGTGGCTGTTGTATAAGGTTCAACCTCCACCAACAAGCTCATATGTTATATATGCTCTATTTTAAATAACCTACAAACATCAGAACAGCAATTAGGATAATGCATCAAACAAAACATGGAAGTTTGATACTAATAATTACTTATTCCATACAATGTGAATCAGAACATTTACAGAACTTTTTCTAGTTTCCTACTGACGTGGTATTACTTCTTAAACTAAAGTAAGGGATTTGAATAATTTCCCAAACTCTAACAATAATGACGAATGTCTTGTGTCTTCCTCGTCCCGATGCGCTTTTACAGTTTCCCCTGTCGCTCAGTTTCTGCACGAGAGCATCCATTCACTCAAAACCAGTGAAGGATAAGTAATGCTATTGTTCTCCAGTCTTTCTCTCCAAAGGGTGGATGCTCTTAGGTCTACGGGATGAGTGGGGGATCATTTTGTTGCTGCAGCTCAAAAAGGACTTCGTCTCTTTCCGCAACAGTTGGCTGAATCTTATTTTAATGTAAACTTCATTTTTATATAAAGTGGCTGCACCGCTGTCCGTGGTGCTGAATGCGATTTTCTGATTGGAAGTTTAGCTGATTTCAACGGATTTAGGCACTTTTCACAGTTATCGTTTCACTCGCGTGAGGCTAATGTTTTTTATTCCTTGAAATGATTTTGGTTCAAATTTTGGTGCAACGGTACAAGTCACCATAAATGCCTCAATTGAGGCTTAATTTGAGTGTTTTTTGCTCCAAAATTAACGTCTTCTTGATTTGCATCTCACTTGTGGTAAGTGGGCCAACACACTTTGTGAAAATAATAAGATATTTTGAAATACCACTTGTTTGTTGAGTAACACATTGCGCAATCAAGTGTGTGTGTGTGTGTGTGTATGTGTGTGTTTGTGTGTGTGTG
>NC_045737.1:20686400-20692924 GCF_008692095.1 Etheostoma spectabile | reverse complement strand
TGTGTGTGTGTGTGTGTGTGTGTGTGATTGAGAGAGAGAGAGAGAGAGAGAGAGAGAGAGAGTTGCTTGTACTGTACGCCTTAATAACCAACGGTAGCTGTAAGGGGCGGTGTCCAGTAGAGAATAGAGGAGAGCTGCACAGGCTCCACTTTTATGCATCAGTTGTTCGTGTTAAGGTGTCAATGCCGAACTTACCTTGGATTTGCATTTTATATGAAAAAACACCACCATTGTCTTCATAGCAAAACTCAGTTTTAAGCATCATACAGAGTGAAGCATACACCAGCGCAGTGTGTGTAAGTGGACCAGTGGACCCAGAAAAGTCTCCGTCATGGGAGCGCATAGATGGAGCTCAGCGCGTCTTGGGTTTGTCGTTTGTGGATATTTCGCATTTTTTTTCGGGGAAATTGTTCCACGGGCTGAAGCAGGCTGCAGGGAGAGAGAGAGCCCAAACTGCTGCACCGGTCGAAACAACGAATGCTTTGAATACAGCAACAGAAAAACAGTGTGCTACTGTGACACCTACTGTCAGAAAACCGGAGACTGCTGCGAGGACTACCAGCGTGTGTGTCAAATATCTGGTGAGTTGCTCACTCTATCCTGCTCACTTCATTACAAATAACTTAAAAAAAAACAAACAGTTAAAGCCTTTAAGTTCTGAAAGCTAAATGTTTGGGATAAATTAACACCTGCACTGTACAGATCCTGTGTGGATTCAAACTGTATCCTGTCTAGTGAGCCTGGTGTTTACTGTTGTTTGAGCCAGAGATGACTGGCATTGAGGTGACATGCAGACAGTGAGAGATACTACACATAGCTGTCTGCAGTGCGCCCATTATGGCTGTTTGTTTTAAGTGACAAGCCAGAAGTGTATTGTAGGGGGGTAACCTCCTGTCTTCATGGTGTATATTCCAACAGCACGTTGTGAGTATATCTTTTTAAGTTTGTAGGGTTGACCCTTGACCCTGAAACCTGTCCATAAAGTGGTTAATAACTAGAAGGAATGATCATAACAAAGTCACAAATCAGCATGATGGTTTTCTTTTCAAGAAAAACAAAAAACTGCACTCCGAATCACTAGTACAAGGTTAATTGTTCACACGGTTTCCCTCATCATACTGGCTGGTGCTGCTATATTTGGACAAATGAGGGAATGGACACCATGGGAACAGACTGCCAAAGATGGTCAGGATTACAGTAGAGTTGTGTCTGAGATATGACAGAGGAAACACTGTAACAGAGGCAGCTCTTACACTCTATTAAAACAGCTCAATTTTACGCAGAGTGTATTATGAGGAGTGTCTGTGTGTGTATATACACTCAGAGTGTGACCCTCATCTTATGTGCACACTAACAAGCACCTGCAGGGTCAGGCCTGTAAGTCAAAGAGCACTTAAATGTTACAGTAATCCCTCTATTTAGAAACATTTAGTGCATACATAGTGGACCTTTGAATGTTGTATCTGTACTGTGATGTAAACAAGCTGTCTTGTCCAGACTTGGGCCAATTACTTAAAAGTGTGTACAACAGTACAGTGAAGGAAACTGTTTATTATTATTTTGGGTCAATCTTGCACCAACCCGGTACCCATGAGCATAAAAACCACTGAGTCACCAATGACAAACGTCATTTTGTTCCACTTTTACGTATTTATATTATTTTTATCGAGTTATTCAGCCACGCAAATATGTGGTTATTTTGACCCAATAACAATGTCATATTTACATTTCTGTTGGGTCATCAATTAAGCCAAATAGTGTATGTACTTCAAAACTCAAATATAGTCAATCTACAATTTTAACTGAATTATGATAAAGGGTGGACATATTTGTCTGTTATGTAAAAGATTAAAACACCAGTGCAGCATGAATGCATGATGATACTCTTCATTGTTGCTTACAGCAGAGACATAGTTAGTGGCAACTACAAATTACTACACATAGGAGCAAACATTGCAGACTCCAATCTCAATTTGTGTTTTGGATCCACCAATTAGTCATAGGCATGTGTAGACAACCTGTATCGTCCAGCAGCCAGCTGAGTCTAGTCCAGGCATGACTTGATCCATCCCATGTGTCTGCCAAGCTGAAACTTAACAGAATAAGCAGAGGAAAGCACCTCAGGTCAGTGTTGAGTCATCACTGTACTGTGTAACAGCAGCTGGTCCCTCACAGGTCAGCTAACGGCCGCCATGTGCATCAGTTCACTCACATGTCACTGTGGATCTTGTCTGTGGCTCAGACAGGTCAATCCAGATGTGACACTGTGCAGCAAAAAAAAATCACACAGTGGTGTGATGCAAGTGTTACAAGTTGGAGGACTTTTCCCCAAAATAATGTAGTCAGTGAACAGTATATCTGTAAATCAAGACATGTGACAAGCCTAACAATCATCTACAACCTGGAAAGAATCATTGTGTAAATAAAAAAATGAGCCAATGGTTTTACAGTCTTTGACTTGTTTGAATCTGAATATGGAAAAGATGTCAACTTGGCCATGGCCTGTAAATGCTGTATGGATCAGTGAGCTATGACTGATGCTGTGGAAAGCACCTTGACACCCTCCCTCCGCAACCTGAGCATCTTACCCGTATAAACACAACATGCATCATGTGGCTTGGCTCAGTTCCCTCAAAGCTCCCTCACCCACAATACACTCAGACTTTATCTGATCTTGCAGCTCTGCAGCGCATCAAGGAGTCTGTGTACTGTCTGTCACAGTCTGTAATTTAGTCGGGTCAGCTGTGACAAGCAAAGAGCTTGGAGTGGGTGACATCTGAGGAGAGACAGAAAAAAACTGGCAGATGGTTTGCACCACTTGGACACAATCACTTAAAGCTCTTTTCGAGTTGGTTCCCTTAAGAGATGTCGTTCAAATGAAGTATTTGGCAGGAATTTGTGTTAGTTGTAAACAGTGTGTAGAATGTTGCTGTGAACGTAGGCGCTGTAAGGTATTATTTTAAAACAAGGCAGTAGTGGAATGTATTAAGTTAAAACAAAATCCTCCCCACAACACATAGTCTAAAACCACTCAAAGGGATGTGCCATGCATTTCTGGGCCCATTTTGATTTACTCATGTCTGGCAAGATTAAATTCTTTCTGCACCAGACTGACAGAAGGAGCAATTACTTAGATGTGAAGTTGCAGAGTCATGCTTAGTTTTAGATCCACAAGTTAGTTTAAGAGGTTCTTGAGGTTAGGGAGTTGATACACAGCAAGTTGACACAGATAGTCATCTAAACCAGTCAGCATCATTTAGTCATTAGCTTCTAGGTGCAGGTTGTTTCAGTACCATGCTTATAATTATTTTTGGCTGACTTGGCTAAGCTAGCTGTTTGTGCACTTTTCTCTCTTTTTGCAAATAAATTGACAAAAGTAGAAATTTAAACTTCACATAAGCAATAATCAGCATCCATCGGTGCTGTTATTTGAAAACACAGAGAGAGAAATGCATCATGAAAGAGGCAGAGATGCGTATTTCTGCACTGACGAGGATTCAATACATCATAGTTCCATACAGCCCCAATTGTTGCCTCTTCAGTAAGTCATAATATGACATCTTTTTTGGTGATAGGCTTTAGCTTTCTTCATCTTGCTATGTCATTACTACAGGGATGATATTATTGCATATACCAAAAGAGGCAGAGGCAACTTAAATTGAATTGGATAAAATTGGTTTGGAAATCCATGGGGAAATTGTCTCCTGTTGCAGTAGTATCTTTAGGTTATTTCAGTTGTATGTCAGCCCTACAGTAATTGCTCATTCCTCTGCATAGACTGATGAAACTGGCCCACAGGAGGATGGAAGAGGCAGCTCCTGTCCTCTCTTCTCCTGCTGTGGCGTCTGGTAGTTCTCACTTCAGCCGGAAGACATATTGTTGCCTCTACCTCAGATACACCAGAGGTTTGCTCATCCATCATCTGTCTCTCCTGCAGGCACTTCTGCTTCTCTTCCTTTCCTTTAGGGAACAGTATTCCGTCATGCCATGATGTTTGCATCTTTCCACCTACTGCACGTTCACTCCCTCTTTTTCTTCCTGACTACCCCCACGTTCTTTCTTTAACCTCTGAGTAGTAAATGTTTTTCCTCAACTTGGCTGAAACGGGCCAGCTGTTGTAGTTGTTGTGACCAACAGTGAGCCGCCCAGTTTCTCCTGGTACTCACATACTGCACACACTACCATAGATTCTCCCGGCTGCTAATTTGATGCCTTTCATCTGGCCTCTTCATGACCACAGAACTCAAATGTTGTCCACTTCCACTGTACAGTACCCACATTTGTTGTTGCTTTCAACAGCTCTGTGTATTACTCCAAAGTAAAGTTCACTTTGTCTTTAAATAATGTTTTTGAAGAAAAGCAGAGGAACTTTCCACTGACAAGAGCTTCCTTGTTTTTGTTGTTTTATTGTTCTTAGGAGTCAGTATTCAGAATAGCTTTTTGTTATGTGTTTGTGTATCATTAATTTAATTATTATCATTATGATGTAATGTGTTGGGAGGCCATGCAATAATATACTTTTTAGGTTGTGCAATTATAACAGAAATCTGTGTCAGCTGTGTTTGTATTTAATCCTTTTAATTAGTTGGCTTGCATGGCTCCACTTTTCAAGGTGTCTACAGGAAACATTTATGTGCTAACATGTTATTAGGGCTCAGTCCCGTGTCCTTCACCCCTTTTAACAGGCTTCTTTGTTGTGTGGCCGAACATTATAAGGCTTGTCTGATGGGACCAAGGCCCAGCTCTCTACATGGGAGGAAGGTTGGCTGTGGAGGTTTTGAGGTTCAGTTGTCCTTTAGAGGAGCTGAACATCTGGGTCCCATCAGAGAGGAGATGGAGGGAAAAGAGAGGGGGTGGGAGGGAAAAAGAGGACCAAAAACAAGGAGACAGATGGGGAGAAAGAACAAGGGAGAGTGTGGGACAAAGTGATAAAGGGAGAAGAAGATAAAGCAAATTGGGCGGGCAGGTCTGATAAGTCTTTTGTTATGAACCACTAAAATGGAAGCAGAATTAAGGGAGAGGGAAAGAGAAAGTAAAGGAATGCAAATACGCCATTATCTCACTGTAACAAGTGTGACTTGAGATTGGCTGACAAGTGAGGAGATAAAAGTGCGGATGTTGGATACACATTCAGTGGTTTGAGTCATTTAATGGCATTTATCTGAACTTATCTGAACCAACTGCCAGTAAAATGACTATATGCTACACACCCCTTTCAAATAAACGATCAGATTTAATTGGCAGTGATCTATTCAGATGTTGCTAAACCCTGATCAATGTACAGTATTCAATAATGCCCTGTTCAAACTGAGACCAAGCAGTAAAAACAGTGTAAAAAATCTCCTCTAAAAAATGTTGAATTTGGTCGTTAAGTTTAGCAGATTCTGTAGCTAGTATGTTTTTTTTTTGTGTTCATGAAAATGACCTTGCTCCAAAATATTAGAGAACACAGATCTAATGTCAGTGTCACTGTCTTTAATAATTACAGAAATCTTCTTCGAGGAAAACCTAAGCTTTAGAGTACTTGAAAACAGCTGAGGGAAAAGACAAAAGCGGAACATGCTGACAACGAGTACCATTTGTTTCCTGTATTGGGGTCAGAGGTTAGAGGTGGTGGCATGCTTTCCAACTGGGGACTTTCTCATCAACAATGGGGACAGGAGACAACAGTGGCTGTAAGCTCTGTGGGTAAGCAGGTTTATCATGTGGGTGGTGGGACTGTCGCACTGGTGGTACCAGAAACAGAGTGGGGGACCACCAGAGTTTGGTAATTGCCTTCTGACCTCTGGTGGCTTGGGGCCAATAGGCTGAGACTTTCAGACAGGGCCTTAGGCCTGTTAGTGTGTGTGTGGGTGTCAATCATCACAAGGGTAATAGTCCTGTTTCCCCTCGGGTGCGGGAACTCGCTGACCCTATAGGTTTCACTGCACACCCTCTGCAGTAAAGACCTTAACTGCCCTGCTTGATCGTATTTTTCCCACTAAGAGAAAGAACAACAGCAACATCAGAACTGCCCCTGTGAACGTCAGAGGATGTAGAAGAGGGAAGGAAAGGCGAGGAGTAAGGATAAGAAGAGGTGGAGGAGGCAAGAGTAGGAAGTTGATATGGTTGTGGTGTCTGATTCAATCACGCCCCTCAGATTTCTTTCAAGTTCATGTCACTTTACAAGTCTACACAGTGCAATGTGTGTGTCTGTCTGTTTTAGGGTGATGACTGAGGGTGGAACAAGCCCTAGTGGGTGGGTTTATCTGACAGAAATTGTTTTCGATGTATTTGTGTATGTGTGTGTGATGAGCTGGGAAAGACGAGTGTCAGGTGGGCAGCACTAATGAGCAGAGGAATGCAGAGATTCCACAGTGGCTTTGTGGATCGGCTGTGACACTGAGACAGCCGCACCCCCCCCCTCCAAAACCCTAACAGGACCATGGGAATGAACCGAACAGGCGGCACCTTGAAAGCTCTCTCTCTCTCTCTCTCTCTCTTTCTCCTGTTCACACACACACACACACACACACACACACACA
>NC_045737.1:20682384-20686390 GCF_008692095.1 Etheostoma spectabile | reverse complement strand
CACACACACACACACACACACACACACACACACACACACACACACGCACACACTTCACTTCAGCATTGTACTGTTGCGTGAGTGTGTATTATAAAGACTGGGTGAGGTAGATTAAATGGCTAGAGAGGATTATATTAAGTTATGGTATATTTATCCTCTTCAGACCTATAATTTCCCCAATAACATCTTCAAGCTTCAAGCTCTGTGCACCTGCTCTCATTGTATTACACTTTTAGTATCTTCAATTTCAAAAGAAACACACACCAGCATCTATCTTTTTGAATAAAGTGTTCTGGTGTATGTTTGCATTTTTTTTGTGTGTTTGTTTGTGTGCCTCTCTACTTGCTTGTCTATGGGTTTATGGAGTGGGCACTTCCTCCCTAAAACAAGGCTGTTACTGTAAATGTCTGCCGCTATTAAATCTCTGTGTTGGACAAAGCTTGATTATGGCTGCAGACTCTTGGCTTTGATCAGAGCAGCCATCTAACTAATACAGCTTCCTCTAAGCTTGATGTAATTGGCTAAAACAACCTACCAAACAAGAAGCCTGATTGCTGCTGCTGCTGTGTTTATGTGGTTTGCTACATTTGTGTATGTTCAAGTGTGTGCTAGGGGGAAACCAGGGAGAACAGGATGCGAAATTAGCCCCTTATTTAACTGGTCCCACACATATGACCTGGGTCCCAGACTTCCTGAGTCTGGGGTTTGCCTGATCTGACATTAGTAGATGGTAATGACCCAGTCACTCGTTTCCCGCCCATCTATCCAGTGTAATATTACGCAACTCTGTATCAGGGTGTGTGCTGCAGCTCACACTTTTAGCCATGCAGTGAGGAATGACAGCAAAGATTAGGGGGAAGTTTAAAACTACCTTCGGGGTAAAGACACATTCATTTTTCAAAATTGGAACCTTTTTTAAAAGCTGAAGAAAGCTTGTCTGAGTCTCAAAAATATTTTTTTTTCTTTCTCTTCTGTCCTGCATGCCTTTAAATCTTCCTGAACTGAAACTCATCTCACCTTTACAAAATGTACTTGACCTTCTCTGTGTGTAGCTCTGAAAAAAAGTAACATTAAACACATAGAGGCTTCAGATTCTCTTCCTTTTGTAATTTTCTTCACTCATATTTTATTTTAATTTTTTCTTCTAAAGTTTATTTAAAACCCTCAGCTGATCTCTCTGTCTCCCTGCTTCCCTAGCAGCCATTGACTGTGTGGTGGGATCATGGGGTCCCTGGTCATCATGTACATCTCCATGTGGAGTTGGCAGCACAGAAAGGAGTCGTCAAGTGTCTGTTCCGCCTAGAAATGGCGGCACGCCCTGTCCTGACCTGAAACAGCGCCGGGGATGCTTTGGAAACAACGCCATATGCAGCGCTGCGAAAGGTGAGAATCTGACCTTTTCTACATGCCCCCACATGCGTGTGTTTGTGCACTGCTCTCTGGGGTACCACTTGTTATCACTTTCACTGTAGGTAGCAAGGCTTTTCTCCAGCACTATTTAAACGCCTCAGTTATACTTCACTGTTGAATCACTTTCCTAGTAGTAAAAGATGGAGCACAGAACACCACTTTGAGGTATTTGATACATTGAGTCATTTTGAGTCATGGGATGAGATGCTAAAGATGAAATGTGGAATGTGTTTATCCTTTGAATTTTCTGTAATTATAATAAAAACGAAGATAATCTTCAGTGGAAACAAGAGCTTATCTGACGTGAGTGTTGCCTTTTACATTTTCACCTTTTCCCCACCTGACTTGCAGAGGTGGCAAAGATCCTGCCTGATTCTTTCAAGAGGAACTTCAAGGACCCTTGGAGGCGACCACACATGCTGATGAAGGAGGAGAAGGCCAGGTAAGGCCTCCATTATCAGAATGCAAACAAACACAGAGACTGGCCCTACTGACCCAGCCAACCCACTTTTTTTTTTACCAGTTCTGGCTTCCATGTACAATTGATGCGGAGAGGGGTTAATTCGTTCATACATCCTGCACACCACATTTACTTGTGACTATAATTATAACCAACAATATACTTTGCTTTTGTGCCAGCAATCATTTTATATAAGAAATTCTTTTGGCATAAACTGCTTTTGTTCCAGCTTCAAGCTTCAAGGCTGCCTTTCAACTTCTCTGATATAACTGGAGTTTTACTTTTTTTTTTTTACAGGTTCATATCAGTTTTTCCTTAGTTTTGACTTAGTTTCAAAAGTCACTTTAAGAACAACTTTGTGCTCTAAAAGATTAGAGATTACAGACCAAGTCCAAGGTTGCCATAGCACGCAGAACCTTGAAATTGCTTTGACTGTGTAACATGCACGCTGTTATTGAATATTTGCATCATCAGATGACCTTTACTTACAAGGCAATCATTATCCATGTAAAAGGTAAACCCTCTCTGCATAGATGTCATCCCTGAGCTGATTGCAGATGGTCTCAGAGCTGGAAAAATCAGAAACTGGGGAATACAATCACTGCTGGTTTTCTGACAGCCCACAGCTTTTCACACGGATTAAAATGGACATTGTATTCCTTTGTTTTGACAAAGCATCAGGGGATGGAAAGCACATTACTCATAAATGTGAGCTAGGGTGATTTCACACAGACATCTGGTGCCCTAAAAGGTCCTTGTTGTCATGGTAATTGACCTAGGAAACTTGGGATAAAACAACATGAAATAATGATGAAAGCTGTCTTTGGATCTCTAGTTATAGCTGTAAAATTAGCTGAACGAGTGATATTTAACAATGTTGCGGTTAAGAATTGCCGAGGGGGGGGGGGTCACAGACATTTGGTAATATCTTTTCTGAATAAAGACATAGAGGTAGAGCAAGTGTGTGTGTGTGTGTGTGTGTGTGTGTGTGTTTAAGGACAGCATTTTTAGTGGTATGAGGAGTTTGCATTATTTAAAGTTATTCTGCCGCATGAACAAGTTCAAGTCTAATTAGGGGAGGGGAAAAAAGTGAAGAAACCACCCTTCAGCAGTTGGATGTGCACATGTACTGAATGTGCTAGAACGTCATTATACTTGTTATTTCAGCATTTAATTTGAATTTTCCCAAAGGTGTATGCTAAGGAAAGTTGCTGATGGAATCCATCAAGCATAAGTGATTATTTTCATTTTCTCTCCCTACCTTTACGTTTGCTTGTTTAACTTGTAAATATTCCTCAAAATGCAAGCATGCACACTGCAAATCAGATTTGAATAATAACGTGGCATAAGCTTAAAAAATAAGAAGATGTTTTCTAGTGTTACTGTTGGACAAAGTCTTCACACTGAGAAAAAAGCTGCAGCTCCATGTTTTCTTTGATAAACCACCCCACTGGGGATGATGTTTTGTCACAGCTGACTAAATCAGAGACAGTACAAAAGTGCAGAAGTTTAAAGTGCCTGCCAGAGAACACAGTGTGCAAAAAAACAAGCCTTTATTGTTTTTTTCAGTGCACAGACTGAGCTGTATTGATATTAGGATACTGCAGGTGACCGTGACACTGCTGGATCATCTTCAAATGGAACAAATCTCTTATCGGGAAGTTGGATTTGTCTTTTGTCTGGCAATGGCTGTTATCAAGCTCAGCTTGCGGGGTTGGATTATCACCTGGCTTCCAGCAATCAAGCCAAGTTAGATTGATTTTTTTATTTTGAACTACGTGATAGGATAGGAAAGAGGAGAGATTCCAATTTTTTTTAAAGTGTTAAAACAGAGCTTGTGTCTCTGTGTTTTCATCTGAATGTTTTCATGTTTTGTTAAAAGATGATTGGAGTGAATGATAACAGTTCAATGCTCAGTCCAAAGAACAAAAATATTAGATGTTGCACTCTTGCTGCAGAGCTGTGTGAGCTGCATGCTGCTTAGATCTCACAGGATTATGTATTTCTCAGCCCAGAAATGTGTGATTTCACCTTTTGACCCTTGTGTTTTTGCCAGATATAAAAATAAAATATATGCAAAATTTGGTCAATTATGTTTGACACTTTTCTTTTCTCTCTCTCTCTCTCTCTCTCTCT
>NC_045737.1:20669896-20682374 GCF_008692095.1 Etheostoma spectabile | reverse complement strand
CTCTCTCTCTCTCTCTCTCTCTCTCTTCTCTTTAATCTGTGCTTGCAGTTACTGTGTCTATTTGCGGGTGAAACAGGCCAGCGCAGCATGTAAACTTAAACTGTGGAGTGCTCAGCTGGTGAAGGAGAGGCTGGTCTGTGCAGAGTGTCAGAGTGATGCCATGTCAAAGTCAGACCGCTGTGGAGGAGACGGCCTGGAAAGCATCAGGTAAACCTAACAACCAAAAGTAAACTAAAGACAAGTTCATCCATTACGCTGCTCACAGTTTCCAGCTTGATGAGATTTTATCCCGGGGTGTCCCCTCTGATAGGATTTTTGATTTTAGATGTTTTAATAAAGAAGGTGTAGGAAACCCATGACCAAAATAGTCATACATTCTGTTATTGTGCTACTTATGAATGGAATAATAGTGAAAATAAATTATTCAGCTTTTTACTGGGGACCCCCTGGAGACCCCCTCAAGGACCCCCGGGGCTCCATGGACCTCTCTTTGAAAACCACTGAATAAGCCATCTTCAGACCAGCTGAAGAAATCTAGAAAGGGAACCATTTATTTTCCGCTTCAGCAACTACTAGGTGAAAAGCCCAGGGTCAAGACACTCACAGAAATTAATAAATACAGTGCTTTATGTGCTTGTAGGCATGTAAAATGTACAGTGTGTTGAATGATAAGTTTAGTTTAGCACAATTAATGGATCTGGATGGTCTATGGGATCAATTAGCATCTGCTTCTGAAAGAAACACTTTCCCTAACACAGATGGTGTAATATTTAATATTCGTTAGCCAAGCATATGCATATTAATTTCCTGCGTAAAATGCAAGTGGAATCTATTTTTTATAATCTCGTATCGTGAGACCAGCCTCTGCAGCCCGGGCCTGGTCCGTCGAGGCCCCGGACCTTCACCGCCACCCATGTGGCAGCGCACCCGACCCCAGCAGTTCCCCGTGGCAAACCCGGCCAACAGGCGCTCGCTGACGAGCCCTCCATCTGGGCCTGGCTCCAGACGGGGGCCCCGGGCCTCTTCCGGGCAGGGTCTCTCCATCTGTACCTCATTTTCTCATAGGGTTTAGGCTTAATTTGAAAAATAGTTTCCCCCAAAATTGAAGTGGCCTTTTAACCCAACCACATCTTTCTGGGTATTAATATAAAACTATTTTTGACAACGTTAAATCAATTATGTGTCGAATTCTGGGCTGAAAGAAACTTTTGCATCAAATTTCACCTAGACTGTAGACTGTAGAATGAAAAATGAAAATGTTAATACTCATAATCTCTTAATACTTTCCCTATATTGTAACCAACTGTTTCATGCCTGTTGCAATCTTTTTCTTCCTAGAACGTTCTGGGCAGCAGCTTCAGTCCCGGGCTGTCATGGTTCCTGGGTGAAGGAGTCGTCCTCTGTGGGCTGCCGCTGTCCTCCCTATTCTGTGCTCTTCGTGTGAGCTGACACGCAAACCCAAGACATCCGTATGCAGAGACAAGATTTCCCTCTGCACCTCCTGCTAACTGTGGAGAGCCCTGCCAGCCAAGCCAGATCCCTCTGATCCAGATTACTGGATGGGTAACTCAAGGAGATCAGAAGCATCCTGCCACTTTTTCCTATCACCTCATACTCTGTACTGTATACACACAGAAATTCTTGCATTTAACTTCAGATCTTACAGACACATTGCGTACTTATTCTCCCTCAAAGCACAGCAACATCTATATGCCTTTTTACCTCTGAATCTTTGCTATCTACCTCCAGCAATGCAAGTGCATTTGTTAATGCATAATGTATAAATATATAAATATATTATTTTGCTTTATACATTTTTTACTTTTGATTGTTTATATGTTATGTATATGTGTCTATATAGCTACACTTGTGTATTCAACAAATGCCAAACAGCAGTTGCTGCACCCAGTGTAAGCCCTAGCCAGGGTCCCTAAATCGCCTGCAGGTTGGAGAAGCTGAAAACTGGTTCATCCAAATTGTATTCATTGCTAGAATCCTTGAGTCAATATATCTGTGTTTTACAGTTTTGTCACTGCTATTATTTCTTTTCAACAAAAACATTTATACCAGCAAGTCAAGTTGAATATCAGGTATTGATTCTCAGGTGCTGAGATTTGCGTCTTTGTCTCCAATCAAGCTTCTTCTTTCATGTCCACCACCTCTGATGATCAGTGACGGATGTTTTTAGGAGTATAGAGTGACTCATAGCTGAAATCAGTCTCATCTGTTTAGACCTTATATTGTTAGAGAGGAAAAAGAGCCATTAAAAAGTATTGTACTGTGGTTCTCTATGTCCTCTGTGTCCAAGACTGAAAACAATTGCTTCATAACAATGTTTTCTCTTACTCCCTGCCCTGCTCGGAAATCCTATTACCGTCACAAGGGAGTTTTTATTAGCAAAGTGTCATCTAATATATCTTTTGCATACAGCCATGCTACTCCCATTTTATTCATTAACAGAATCTTTTTCCAGCACTCCCCACGTATCCTTGATCTACACTTTTTTTTTTCTCTGCCCTCTACTGACTTGGTGTATTCTTAAAAACCAGGAGTCAGTCAAATGACTCAGTACGCCTTTCCGCATCTCTTGTACTTCTGCTTTAAGAAGAGAAGTTTACTCCAAGGACTTTCTCTCTCCCATGTCTGTGTGTTTATTTATTATAAAACAAATGATGTTATTAGAGCAGCACATCATACTCTGTATACTGTCCATTAGTGAAAATAAACAACTATACTGACATTTCTCCCCCTCTTGTCTTATACCTATATATTGCATTCAGATGTTACAGACCACCATGAGCATTTCTTTCCTTTCTTCTCTGCAATTACTACTATGAGCCCAGCAATTCTAATTACCTCCCTCAGTTTGACCAGTGTTTACATGCAGCACTTGGCAGTTAAAAGAAGACTGCAGTTGAACATGTGTAACTTTAACATGTACCCGTCAACATATTTTTGTTGCATTCTTGGCATTTTTTTTTTACTGTGGTGTAAATGGGATGACGACAACCTAGCTAATGTGTATAATCATGTTTTTGCTTCACATACTTTCCCACTTTGGGGTTTGTTTGTGTTATGTAACTGGCAGAGATGATGTGTGGACAGGCTACACACAAGGTCTTAGACACTGGACAACTCACATCATCTGCTGCTCGCATTTGTTTTCATGTTTTCACAACAGCTCTGGACAGAGAATACCAAGATGCCCAATTTGAAAGCCGGTTTGCCACCTCCTTCAGGCGATATATGGACTACTAAACTGAACATGGTGGAGGGATGTCCAAACCTTGACTATGACCCTGGAAGTTGTTGATTAAGCAATTGCTCCTTGTCCTTGCTGACAGTTTAAACATTTGCCAACCACATGTCGCGCAAAAACGAAATTAAACCACAATATAAGAGCATGATATTTCTTCCATACTGTCTTGCCCTACAGCCCTTCATCATAAGCAGATATGTAAGGAAGAAGGCAATGAGATTTAGAGGAGTAAATGTGAGGTAAAACACAATAGATGGATTTGAGGATGTAAATTTTACATGTGCCACATACTTAGACTTGAAGTTAAATAATTTTAAAGACTCATTCTCTTTATGGATGAAGATAATTTTTGTCTGGAAAATGAGTATAGAAAGACTTGACCTTTGTGGAAAACAAGACAACCCAAGATCCAACAAATAAACACTTCCCACATTCGTCCTTTAAGAAAAATTCATACTCCTGGTTACTTTTATGTGTTCCATCTCAGGGACACTTGAACTTTACCTCTTCCATTAATCTCTCTGGCCACACTCCCCCCTTTCTCTGCACTCCTCCCTCCTCCCTCTGCCCAGATCCCTACCAAACTCCCCTCCGTCAGCACAACTCTTTATTTTCTCTTACTACAACAGTGGCAATAGAGTGCCGTCAGCCTGACAGTCCATCCCCTCTGAAGCAGGCTTTACCCCCATGGCTGCCCTGTCTCTGCTGCTAACCCGCTTTCCAAAGGGCAGGAAGGCCCATCTCTGGCCCAGTGCCTGATGGGCTCCGACAGCAGTGTGTTCTGGGATTACACCCGCTGAAAAGGGGGGCATTCCAGCACCGGCGGCCTTTGTCACAGCACGGCCACTGTTTGCTTTTGACAAGACAGCTGTTCAAAGCCCTCCCGGCCCCTACGGATGGTGTTAAGGGAAAGAACCCTAGGGTGACTTCCGTTTATTGGTATGTCGTTGAATGTGCTGTATCACCTCCACCTGAGGACGCTTCAGTACCAATCTATCTGTAAACGTTTGTGCATCGTATATAATCCTATTGTTTTTACATGCTTACATTTGAGTGACAAAAGCAATGGGTGTCACTGATCAAACTTAAGAGTGTTCAATCCTTCAGCTACAAAAACATTCCCTCCAACCAGGTGCATCTTTCCGTGACCCAAACTAAAATGATAACTGCTCAAGACTGCATGGCTTTGTCTACTGGAACATCCTTGACTTCTTCCTTCTTATCCTAATGTGTAAATAACGCTGCAATTATCTGGTACTGTGTCTTCTTTGTTTACTCGTTTGTTTGTGTGTGTACACTACACGTGCAATAGGAGAAGTCACATGTTGTGTGTTACAGTGCAGGGTTTTAGCCATACACCCTTTCCCCATTACTATCAACTCGCCCATCCCCAACTCACATGAAATACACTGTTCACAGTGCTAATTGGACCATCCACCACCCCTAACCAGTAGACTATTTACCAGAGGGTTTAGTTGGATGTTCTTCAACATTCATTCTTGCTTCAAATACAAATAAAGAAATGAAATAATCATCTACAAAAACCTTCTCAAGGTGTTTGAGAACTCACAAAAAACATATCTAGTTCAGACACGCAGGGGCCTCCCTCAGCTAGTGGCCCTGGGTAGTTGGTACCCCCATATTCCCCTCCGTGTCGCCCCAGTGTTATGTGTATATGTGTTTTATGGAAGTGTGTACTGTAATTAGTAAGTCATCCTAATGAGGGCTTGTTGTCACTGTAGGAGCAGCTGGTCCAACACAGAGGAATGATAATGAATAGACAGCTCCACATGGGGACCTGAGCTACACACAGCAACACACCTGGTACACAGCATGCGCGCGCGCACACACACACACAAAAAAGTACAGAGTTTTGAAATATCAGCTGTTATTTTCTGTAGTAAGGGTACTTGGATTATAAAATGGCACCTACAGGGCTCAAATTTCATCATAACATGTAACCCTGTTGCTATATCACAATGCATCAAAAAATTTAAACCGTTTTAAACAGATACTGTGCCAACATACACCATCAAACGCATGATAAACAATGGTATTTTTCTGCAGCAGCTCATTCAAATTCCGCTCTGGAAATGTGGCGTCACCTTGTGGCGCTTTTGACTTCCTGCTGCACTCTAACAGAAACAATTTATAAGACACCTGAGACTCCCCTTATAAAGGTTTTTATTGGGTATGTGGTTTTAAATAGATTACATGATATTCATTGCAAAAATGAAACAGAAAAAAATTGAAACCATGAATCCTCATTTGTTTGCTTACTTTTGATTGTTTTAATTAGAGTAACATTTTGTTTACATTTATTTTTGTTTGGTAATTTTTAGGCCTTTATTGACAGGACAGCTGAAGAAATAAAAGGGGAGAGAGAGGGCGAATGATATACAGCACAGGACTCACTGCGTCGTGGAGTGACCCTCCATATATTCGGGCACCCACATTGTGTTTACATTACTAAAAGATAAACTTTAAAGTGGTTCATCTACTCATAAATATATCCTAGAGAAGATATTTTCTGATAATATATTCTCTTTGAGAATATATTCAGAGCTAGTTTGTTCACATTATTTACGCTGTACAGTAATTCACTCAATCACATTCTGCAATATTCAATACAATATCTATCAATATAAACAATGTATATAAAGCTGGGGAAAGCACTGGAGAACATGAATGTACTTTAAAAAAAACAAAAACATGGTGAGATGTACCAGTCAGTGGAGACAAAACTATGGCACAGAACCAAAAGCTAGCCTACTGTACAAATAATGTGTAAGGCAAAAGTGACTTGAAAGTGTTTTAGTACAAATGTGGCGGCAGGTCCAAAAGGTTAGAACTGACATATGAACCATACACCCCAAACATTCCAGTTTTAGACAGATTTTACCTGGATAGTCACACACATCTGAGACACCCCTTGAATAGAATATTTCTTGCAAAAGCACCCAAGTTAACAAATCAGTTATTTTTGAAGTGGAAGAAATCATTATATCAACATGTAACTGAGTAGCAATAGGTATTTATGAACAAATACTAAATAGAAATAAATGGGAAATTTCCTTTCAGCCATACAAGAAGAAAATAATATAGATAAAAATGTCTAAAACCAGCAATAAAAGAATAGTTCATACAACTTAAGACAGGATGGAGAGCAAAGTGAGAGGATGACCTGTTGCAGTGTTTTGTCTCTGTAAGGGGAGTCCAAATGTTTGTTTTACTTGAGGTTTTTAATCTGTTGGTTTGTGTTGTGGATCTTAAGATCCATCTTGTCCACTTTATTCATCAGAGAATCAATGGAGTCGTCCTGGTCTTCAATTTCAGACTGGAGACCAAGGCCTAGGTTCTTCAGTCTACTCAAGCCACTGCACATCTCATCTGGGTAATTCAAAAGGAACACCTAACATTAGTTAAACTGTGGATTGGCAGAAAATACTTTAAAAGGATTTGATGATGTTGTAAACCAAATTGTGGGAACTTAAATGCATTTCCAATTTCATAATACCTAGCAAAATTAAAAGAATTATAATTCAAACATTACAAAAAGCTTGTTGTGCCTTTCTTGTGACTTCATTGTAAAACAGTTTTTTTTTTACCTAAATTGTTGTCGAGGGTCTGGTGAGCCTCCCTAAGGTGTCTATTCACAGTGTATCCATTCTGTCCAGATGAGCTGTCACCTGTTGATGCAGAAGCTCCAAATCCTGGAACATAGAAATCTGGAATGGTGGCAGCCAGTTTGTGGTATGGTTATACCATGCTAAGGATCTTGTGCAAACTCTTACCTTCTGTATCCAACTTTCTTAGATTGGGGTGGCTGGCTTGGTACTTATCTTCATGTTCTCTGCTGCCGGACATGGCATTCTGTAATCTGAGAAAGTCAGATAAGCATTGTTGAGCCATTTAGTGAGGGACAGTCAATGACGAGAAGCTGGAAATGGCAAAAGCACAAATTTTACAGTAGCATTAGTCAAACATTCTGAGTCACTGTTATGATGGCTATGTTGTAAAATGTGGTCTCCAATTTGGCTACAGAAAACTCAAATACATAGAAGTGATCTGTATGTGGTGGGTAGACATTTACCTACTGATGAGGTAATGGATCACACATTACATGGACACAATAAACATAGCATTGTCACAAAATATACCAATATCATGGGTATACTAGCAATAAAGACTATAAAGTATCTACCGAATACATAACTGACTGGTAAACGAGGTTTGGGTTGTAACACCCTGCTTCTTCTTTTAAAGTCATCTAAACTCAGATGGGTGAAGAACTAGCCTATATCTGAGCTTCAGGCCTTTCTGTTGATTAAACATACTGGCTAGTTTCACACTGCAATAGTTAGTGCTCAATTAAGATTTATTGCTCAGATCAGATTTTTCTTGTTTGGCTGTTCACATTATTTTAAATGTGGCCATATCAGATTCCAGTGACATGTCACGGTCTTAAACTGACCCTTCCGAGCAAAAGAACAACAACAAAGACGTAGCAGCACACTGACGTAATGAAGTAAACATGGAGGCCAATGAACTTAAATGAATGCTTAGTATACCTTTACCATTTGTCCAGCTTGAATTTGTACCATATTTTGCAAAATAAATAAATTAAAAAAAGATTTCTGAGAATATAGGACTGAATCTTACTGATTGTTGGCCTGGCGGGGCTTTGGCTCCTCAGGAGGTGGTTTTGTCTCTGGCTTGGCCTTGAAGTAATTGACAAGGCCGCCCCACACACTCTTGATACTGTTAATGTGCTTCTGACTGGTCTTCAGGTCTTGATCCATGTTGTCCATCATCTTGTCAGCCCTCTTCAAAACCTCACCCTGTCGTATCAGCTCCTATAGATACATAGATTGATAAGATTAGATAGATAGATAGACAGATAGACATATATATAGATAGATACACACTACAACAATCTTTTGCTGATTGTCACCCTCTCAGAGATAATACAATTCTTTGCCTCTGCCATTGTAAATCTGATTAGTTTGACATACCTCTGCAGTTTCCACACCCATCTTCTCTGATTCATAGATGAGGCCGAGGGAACGGTGACTGCTGTCCACAGCAGACTTAGCTGTACGCATCACTTCCTGCTGAAGGTACCTCTGTCTCCTCTCTGCTTCACTCATTCCACTGTCACTGGGGTCATCATCAAACCCCCGACTTTTAGGCCTAAAATCTGTCTCATCGTCATCATCTGCAAACGGGTTGTGGGACTTAGGGTAGGCCATCTGTAGAAAAGACAAAAAAATAATCTTAACTCAAGGTCTACTTGCCTTTTCTAGAGTTTTTGACCAGTTATCATCAACTTTGTTGAAGCAACCTTTTCTGGAGGTCAAGAATAAACTTTCACACTCAGTTTTGTTACTGTGAAGAGCTGGAACAAAATTAAACTTTTAATTGGCTAACAGAAGATTAAGTAATAGATTTCAGCTTGATAAATCAATTAACTTTACAAATATATGGATAAAAACATTCCAAATACAGCCTTGCAAATGTCAAGAGTTGCTTATTTTTATTTCATATAATTACAAATAAAAAAGAAAGAATGAAATTTGGGATGATGGTCAGATTCATCAGGTAAGAAATTATCCCATTTACTATGTTTTAGGGCTCTGGTAGCTTGCATTTATCAACTTTTGACATTTCACAAAGTCTGGTTAGCTACTCAATTGATAGATTAAGAATACATGTATCAAATCTGAAAATAATGCTTAGTTTAGTTGTATTCCTAATTTTAATAATGTGAGATTCCGTCGACATGTTGATTTGACAAATGCAATCCAAACTTTGAGAGAAATAAGTTAACGCTATCTTTAGCTAGATTGTTAATTTCAACTAGCCACAACCTCAACACAATAAAACGAGTTTTGAGCAATGGAGAGAGAATCTGTCAAACTGTTTTACATTAACAATTTGCTAAAACACCTAATGGGTCATATTAACGAAAAAGTAATTCACACTGTTGCTACATTAACAGTGTTAAGTGTTAAAGCTAACGTTAGCTAAGGGGTGTTGGTTGGCTAACGTTAGTCAACTGGTAACGTTAGCTGAAGTTAATTAACGAGGATTGCAAGCTAACTAAACATACAGGACGGCGCGGTGTCAACAGGCTGACGTTTTCTTCTCGTAGAAAAGATAGCTAAAATAAAACTGTAAAGATCATAGGAATAGTCAACCTAACAGACAAACCTTTGACCGTTGTTGATGCTTTATCAGCTGACTGCTGCAACAGAACCCTTCCTGTCACGTTTGATGACGTAGCTGCGTGCTCTCCCAACAGCTAATGCTGCGCAATATAAACGCAACAAAGGTCCTTCCCAATTCTTAACATTTTTCTGGTTGGATTCCATTTGTACCACGATACATTAACCCTGATGACACACTAAAAATTAAACACACTTTGTTATATTTAAACATGTTTTAATTTGTTAAGATACCTAATTTTATATTTAATTAACTTTTTCATTTATCATTTTATTGATATGTATTTTTTTTACACACTGAATCTTTATTGTAGGACAAGACTGTCCATGACCTGCTGAATGTCTGTCTGTTTACATTGTTTAACTAAAAGAAGAAGAAAAACGTAAGCACCAAAAATAAAATCATTACACATGAAACTAGGCAGAAGAGTGTGTTGTTTACCTGTCACTATCATTTTAATCTTGTTTGTATGGTCAAATCATAGACTGTATATTATTAACATATTATAATAATTAATAATACACAGTCAATGGGTCAAATGCAATGCCCGTTATATACCTGCTGCAAGCCCCTCGTCAAGATTGTCCGCGCTGAGTTGCCGTACTGCGGCTCTGCCAGAGCCAGTTGCCACTGCTCGTCTGTTTCCTCTCCTCGCTCAATTTCGCTCGTTTCATGTAGCGTTGGTGGTAAACATGTCTGGAATGGGAGGCGGTACGAGAGGATTTTACTTCAACACTGTCCTGTCGCTGGCCCGCTCTTTAGCTGCCCACAGTCCAGCACCGGTCGAAAAGGTGAGAAATGAGAAAACCGAGTGAGCTCAAAACACATTTGTATTAATAAGCCAACGTTAGGACCTTTGAACAACTGAATTGTCCAGGATGGAGCTCCGCTTCCGCACAGGCTTGTTTTGATGTGACAGCCAAGCTAACATTTGTTGCGTGTAGCTGGGTCTTTCCAATGTAATAGAAGAAGAGAGCAGTGCAGAAGAAAGTGGCGTCGCTGCTTGTGTTTTGCCTAACACTGCATCAGACAGGCAGAGCATCAGGCTTGAGCAGCACTGCAGTCAAACAGGTTGATAGAGAACTGCTCACACCGTGCGATCTGTTTAGCATTATAGACCACATAAACCTGTTGCAGGTATGGTCAGGTCAAAATCAAAACGGGCTCTCAAAGTATTGTGAAAAAGAGCTGTGTTGGGTAAAGTAATATTAAAAGTAGGTGCTATCAAACAAAACAAAGGCACTAATTAATACGTACCGAGTTTGGCTGTTTTATGGAGCATATGGGTTATCTAATGTTCTATGGGTTAATCTAATTCTTTTTTAAGGCATAGTGAGGTGACTGTCTTGAGTATCCTAAATACCTGTATCATAATAACATAGTTACAGTGGGCAGAAACATAGTAGATTATGGATTCCTTCTTGATAGCATCAGTAAACGTTATTGATCCAAAGAAGGTAGTAAGGTGTAAAAAAAAAAATACAGAGTTAGAAAGATATATAAAGTATGTGAATCCAAGACCAGTGCGCTTAAATGTAATGTCTGTACAAAACTAATTTCTAATTAGTTTCATGATATTTCTGGTATAGCTCTAAAAAGATCAAAACGCAATACTGGAGCATGCAATCACTCTCAAACAGGTCTTTCAATGCATATCTGTCTATCATAAGTTTATTTCAAGGTCATAAATTTATGATCTCTTTGTGCTTCCAGGTCCAGAAGCTACAATGTATGTGTCCAGTGGAAGTCCGTGGGGTGTTCACTCTAGATGTGCGTCGCAGAGATGCTGTTATTGCGTTGGCTGTGTTTTTGGTGGAATCTGGCTTACAGGTGAGTGATCGTCAGTAAGAAATCGAGCTGTTGAGCCTTTTTAACACTGGGTGCATTTCGTCATCACTTTAAACAGTAGATATTTAAGTTGCCCCGGCAGTTAATGGATAATGTGATCCAAACATTGCTCAAATTACAGTTTATTACAAAGGGATGCAGTAGCATGACATATTAATAAATTATTAGTTTTATTGAATCAGTACTATTAGTCGGCTTTTGGTACCAACCTCTCAGCAGGACTCAAATATATCACTATGATAAGCTTACTCCCATAATCTGATTAAACTGGCGATTAGACATGCAGCTGGCCATGTAAGCCTCTAACCTCATCACACTGACACACAGGGTGGAAAGCTTACCTGCTATCTGATTATGTAGAGATGGTAGCTTCACTTTTCAAGTAATGTTTGACATATTGTCTTTGACCCAGATTTAATTGATTGTCGGAATAAATAATTAATACTTAATATTTTTGATTTCTCAGTGCTTCTTAGGCAAACAAACGTGCTGCTTTGTGCCAACAAGTGCAGTTGTTTGTGGTATGTAATGTTTTTTTTTACTCTGGCAGCACAAAGACATACTTGTTACCTACTTGCTGAGCCTATTGAGAGGGCTACCACGGGTTCAATGGATCGAAGAAAGCCCGGGAAAGAAAGGAAAGGGTGAGAACAATCCTCTTATAGTGGGCCCCTTTGTTTTACAATGGCCTCTATTTACTTGCTGTAACTGTGCACTTAGTAATATTCTTACTCATTTTCAATACTGTCTTAAGACATATTGAGATAGTGTTAATATCCGTCCATAAAATGCCACTTCGTGCTGCACACTTATGTGACATTCAACTGTAGGTATTATTGTCTGTCATTTTCTGCTCCTCAGAATATCTCCCAGTTGCAGAAAACTTCAGCTACTGCCTAGTGACTATTTTAGCAGATGTGGCTCAGAGGGACCCGGACTCCCGACAAGAGGTCAGTTTAGAAAGTGACCATAACATATCATTTCTAGGTTAGGCTGCATTGCAGTGAAGTGCTAAGTTATTGTTTCCCCTCCAGATCTTGAACACTATAATGGAGGTCATGCAGTCATTGCAGGACATGTGCCAAACACCGGATAATCACGACAAAGGTATGCACACACACACACACACACACACACACACAC
>NC_045737.1:20659447-20669886 GCF_008692095.1 Etheostoma spectabile | reverse complement strand
ACACACACACACACACACACACACACACACAAAGGCAAAAAGGTGCATAACATCAGTACTGTCTTTCCTCCAGTTTACTTGTGCAGGTATTCTGTCCCCAGCCTGCTCGGCATGACTCGAGCATTTGGCCGCTACAGCTACACGGACGAAGCCCTGTTGTCCAAGCTCTTCCCCAAAGATTCGCCCCCGGCCCGCTGCGTCACAGAGGAAACAGAGGGAGTGCGGCGCAGATCCTTCAATGACTTTCGTTCTATCATGCCATCGTCGCTGCTTACAGTGTGCCAGAGTGAAAATCTGCGCAGATCCACCGGGACCAACCTGGATGCCTCTGCGCAGGTGTGTATATGTCGGGATGGAGCTGATTGGATTTAGATGTTTTGTGTGTTTAAGACAATAAGTGCTGACTGCAGAGTCATAATATTCTCACGTACTTTAGTCATTTTCAATGACTTTATGTTTAGTTAGTTGATAAATAAATGTTTGTAATGTGGTGTCTCATAGGTCTGCACAGATTCAGGAGGCCACTCTCCCTGCTCTCCTACAGCGCCTGGCCCACATTACTTTGAAGGTAAAACTCAAGAAACTCAAGCAGCTTTGATTAGATTTGTGTTTGCCGATGTAAACCTGGATTCTGTCAACTCATCCTAGTTCATCATTGTCATCAGCATTATGTAACAACTAGTTACTTGCGTATTGCTAATCTGTACTTGTATGTATCCTAAATGAATGATATTTATTAGGGTATACTCCAGACATATCTCACATGCTGTAATAATACAGTCATGCCTACAGTAAAAGTTTTTTAATTTGGATGAATCCTTTGTTGCTTGATACCACATACTATGGATCCGTTGTTTTTTATGTCTTTTTGGCTCTTTCATTTTAGGTGCCTACCTCCCAGACAGCAGCACAGTAGATCCTGCCTACTATTTCTCTACAGTCAGCTCGAGTTTCTCAGTGTCTCCTCTCTTCATGGGGGATGAAAACGAGGTGGAGGTGCCCGTTGAGTTGCTCCGACAGCTCTTGGGCATGGTACAGTAGCCCACTTCCTGTCTACCAAGATATTAGGGCTGCACAGTTAATCGCAATTTTATTGAAATCGCAAAATGAACTATAAAAAGTTTGCAGGTGGGCGCAATATTTGTTAAAGGCAAAATATGAGTCAAACCATTCTAAATTAAAGTAATGTGGTGCTGCAGAGATATCCAGGCCTACAAATTGTATTCTAAGGACCAAAGAAAAAAATCTTTGTTTGGTACAGATCCTTGCAAAAAATCACACTTCAATCATCTTTTTTTTTTTTCAATGAAAATGAGAATAATGATTTTTTTTTAAAAATCACTCCCTCCAATATCGTGAATCATATTGCAATCGCAATATCAGTCAGAATAATCGTAATTAGATATTTTCCTAATATCGTGCAGCCCTACAAGATACTGCATCTGTTGTTTCCCATCCCGTTTACGTAAATTGCATCTTACCAGTGGTTGTGCATATCGGCAATTTACAGGTGAAGAAGTTTGTTTCCGACTCATTTTTGAAATCTCTGGATGCCGCTATGATGGAGGTTACAGAGGTAACTATGTAACCCATGACCAATGGTAAATTAAAAGATACATTTATGCCATTATCAGTTATATAATCTTCTCTATCATTGTCTCTTCTATTTGTTGTTCAGTCTAATCCTGGAATCAACTTCTATTACAAAACCTTCAGTGACACTCTCTACGTGTGTGTGTTCAAAATGCTGCGGGACACACTATACTACATGAAAGGTAAGGCATCATAGATAGCTTATTTGTTACGCATTAAATCCCCACAGTCCTGCGATTATTGCTGTATATTATGGTCTAACAAATAGAATATTTTGTCAAATTTTCACACTTTCTCCATCTTTCTCAGCCTTGCAGCCAGCATTTGTACGGCAAGTGCATGACTTTGTACTTGAACAGTTTAGCAGTAGTCAGTCAGAGCTGCAGCGGGTACTTTATGACACAGGAGGGTTGCCAGTGGAACAGAGCCCTCTCAAGCTTCGTTGCCAAGCCAACGCTGCCTGTGTGGACCTCATGGTGTGGGCTGTCAAAGATGAGCAAGGTAATCGATTGTAGAAGAGCGTGAGCAGATATTTGTGTTCAGTAGTCATTTGCTGGATGTGTTTATTTTTTTATGGTTGCATTAAATTTCTTTCCTGGTGTCTTTTTTTTCAGGAGCTGAGAATTTATGCACTAAACTGTCAGAAAAGCTGCAGTCGAAAACCTCCAGTAAAGTCATCATTGCTCATATGCCCCTGCTCATATGTTGCCTACAGGTATTAGACTGCAAGGTAGCCAGGATGCTAAGATATGCTCAAATAGTAGAGAAATGTTACAAAAAATTACTTAACTCAAAATAAGTGAGCATCCTGGTAATCCTGGTTTTGAACTTGACCCAAAACTGTGTTGCAGGTCATACATTCCTATTAATTATTGGGCAATTTCTCTTATTGTCTCCCCGTCTGTTTCAGGGCCTTGGTCGTCTATGTGAGAGGTTTCCAGTAGTTGCTCACTCTGCCACTACCTCTCTTAGGGATTTCCTGGTAGTTCCTTCCCCTGTTCTTATAAAACTCTATAAGTATCACAGCCAGTGCAACACAGGTAACTTCATTCAATCATTTATTTATTAATATTTAATTTAACTAATTAATTAATCAATTAAATACATAACTAAAGTTTAAAAAATGGGACAAAAATGCTTTAGCTGATGATACAGTGACACATATATATCTATGTTACATTCAGCTCTAATCCACTATTGATCTGAACAGTGTTCATTGATTAGCTGCGGCAGATATAGTACAAAGAATTGTAAAAGCAATTTAGATAACTGTTTCTTCACAGTGTACTGTTTTTTTATAACTTAGCTGCCAGTTTGTTAGATTTTAAAAGATAACATAGTCTTTAGATTTAAGACTACAATCGGCCTTTTTTTTCTTTTCATGTGCAAGGCGCAATGTTTTAAATTGTAATAGATTTAAAATTGCTTGTTTTTAATGCGCTTTCTCTTGATGTTTTTGTCTTTGAACTGTGTACTCTTTATTTAAGGCACAGGAGAAATTAGGATAAATGTGACCAATGAGCACTCTCAGTCCACCTTCAACCTCCTGTCCAATAGGAAAGACCAGCCGTCTATGTACGAGCAGCTCAGAGACATTTCCATTGACAACATATGCAGGTCAGACACAAACACCTGGCACAGCCACAGACTTAAAGATAAGATTTTAAGGTTTTTTTTCTTTTTTAACTTTAATTGTTCATCTTTGTGTGTATTTCTAATCTCTCAGATGTCTGAAAGCTGGTCTGACCATGGACAATGTGATAGTGGAGGCCTTTCTGGCTAGTCTGTCCAACCGTTTATACATTTCACAGGAAAATGACAAGTAAGCAACATTTCCGGTTGAAGGAAAGCAACATTAATTTTCAAGTCCTTGATGAACAGCTACTCTAAAGATAAAATGTGTCTTTCTTCCAGGGATGCCCATCTGATACCAGATCACACCATTCGAGCACTGGGCCATATTGCAGTGGCTCTGAGAGACACTCCTAAAGTCATGGAGCACATCTTACAAATCCTTCAACAAAAGTTCTGCCAGCCTCCATCCCAGCTGGATGTCCTCATCATCGACCAGCTTGGCTGCATGGTCATTACAGGAAATGTGAGTTAGGGTTAGATGCAATGTAACCCGTTTTTTCTTAACCCAGAGGGACTGACATGCTGTAATTACTGGAAACCTGCTGGCTGCTGTTTACTTGCTCAGTACAATGTATTAAGAATAGGTTCCAATATTCTAGTTGACAACCCTTTGGAATGTAACCAAGGTGCCAAGTGTGCAATAGACTACAATAAACAAAGGACTGGAAAAGAATCGGAAATTATACAGCAGATACACATCACTTGCTGTCAACAAAATGTTGTCCACTGTAATAATGGGATTTTTGATTTTGAGAAAAGTGTAAATATTATAAGTAGTAAGAGGAGATTACTGGTCTATTCACAGTCTTACTCCTGTCTGCCTCTGTCTTGTAGCAATACATGTATCAGGAGGGGTGGAACCTGTTCCAGCAGATCAGTGTGAAGGCCAGCTCAGTGGTCTACTCAGCCACCAAAGACTACAGAGATCATGGCTACAGGTCAGCATCTGCTCTTACCCGGACCACACAATTACTAGCTGCTCCAGGGGACTGATTTCATGTAGAAGCAGGAAATGTAGTTTGGAGAACATTAATATTTGTTGTTTTCTTGTTGATCTTATATACATTGATGGCTCTTTGGAACTGTGTTTAAATGTTCCCTCCATCTTTCCTCCACTAGGCATTGCTCTCTGGCAGTGATAAATGCTCTGGCCAACATTGCAGCCAACCTGCAGGGGGAGCAACTTGTGGATGAGCTGATGGTAAACCTTTTAGAGCTGTTTGTCCAACTTGGCCTGGAAGGAAAGAGAGCCAGTGAGAGGGCCTCAGATAAGGGACCAGCGCTGAAGGTACGTGCTTAAATGCATTAGCATCTGAACACAACAGGAAATTGTTGCATTGTTGGTAAATTAGTAATGGCTCTTTATCTCTCGTAGGCATCAAGTAGTGCTGGAAATCTTGGAGTCCTCATTCCGGTGATTGCTGTGGTGAGTATGTGATGTCTGTACAAACTGCTGCCCTTTTTTGGGAACAATCGACAAATATTTACCCTTTTAGCTGCAGTACAAACATCTGTCACCAGTTCACTGCTGAATTATGTTACACTGCACTACCTTGTTTTTCTTTCAAATATATTAGATGTATTTAATTATGAGATAAGAAAATAAATTATATATTGATAACATGTTTTCATTAAAGCTCTCTCTTCATAATTTTCACAGAAATTCTTGGCTAATAGTTTTATATATTATTTTATTATCCCCTTTCTTGTGTTATTCATGTATTCACGTATTCTTTCTGGTGTTATTACAGTACAACATTAGGTTAATGACAGGTATATAATGTATTTTTGAGCATATTTCTTCACTGGGCTCATTGCACAAGATAAACATTAACAGACAGAAAATCATTGAGTCACTTTGACAGACTCTCATTACGAGAATTATGTTAGTTTAAATGTGAGGTAAGACACTGCACTAACATTCATTACACTCACACTCTATGCGTACATATACATATTGTACTAATAGCAGTATTTTATTATTAAAAACAATGACCCAGCTATTAAAGTCAGTAATGTCTTAGTTGGATATTCTAACCAAACATGGAATTTGTAAGGGTATATTTTAGCTGTTTAGTTTAGTTCTGTGAAGGATTGACCACCCGGCCCATGAACACGAGGCAGTCTGTGCGGTGCTCATAGATCAGGAAGAGGAAGGGATGGTCCACAGTGAAGCGGATCTGAGAGGAGAGGGGCATGAAGCCGACCTGGGTCAGAGCAGCAGCCTCAGTGCCCTCTTCATTTACCGTGATGGTCCCCTGGTGCTTAAGCTGGGAAAGGAGATCAGGCTTCCGTTATTTTGAAATAGTTTGTTATTGATTGCAGTTGATAATGTGTCCAGGTGACTGCATGACCAAAACACTTTTAATTTGTTTTGATGTTTGCCTCATGACTGATTTAGTCTTACTCACCCAGTTCATGGAAACCTTTTCAGAGGTCATTCCAGTGAAATCTGCACTCTCCTGGAACAAGTCAGTGAGGCCCATCTCTTTCAAATTTGCAATCAAGTCATAGTTCTGCTCCAGTTTAAACCGAGGTAACACCACCTCTCGAGTCCTAAAGGGAGCCATAGAAATTTTTTCTCATGGTATAGCTTTTAAATCACCACTATGTCTAAACATTTTAGCATGTTCACCCAAGCCTTTAATTATTAAGGTGCTCCCAAACGTTTATTGCACGTTGCATTAGCTATTCATTAGTTTGTTGGGAAAAGGCTGCTGACCTGTTTGTCATGTTTTTGAGCCACTTATTGACAACAGTGGGAGAGATCTCCTGCTCCAGGGTCCTCATGCCAGTGATCTTTCTAGGCAAGGCAATAAGCATGCTAATTTTTCCTGTGTAAGGGAGCTGAAAATAGAAATTGTACATCATTATTATGTATCCCATGTTTACTTGTTTATAGACCAGTATGCATGTTTGTCAGGAAATTGCCACCCTTCAGAAGCCAAGTTAAAATGTTAAACTGTTGTGAGGCCACCGACCTGTAGGATGTCACACTCCAGTTCGTGGTCGGCAGCAGCCAGATAGTTGCCCTTGTTGGTCATCATTGGCACGCGTACATTTGTCTTTTCGTTAACTCGAAAGTTGCGATAATGAGTCTGTTCTTTGGGGAACTTTTGTTCCCATGTCCCTGTTTATACAAACAAATAAGAGTCATATGTTTACTTCAGCACAAAGAGGTACTGTAATTTTACTTTCCTCACAGTTCTGCAACATACACATCATTTGAAAGTAGGTGGAGGACAGAGTGTGTCCCGATTTTTACTCACCTTTGAAGTACAGGTAGTTGAGCAGCATCAGCACCATATTTGGGTCCACACTCTTGAGCGGTTCCTTAATCAGTCCTTTGGTCTGCTTTAGGATGCGACGGTTGGCCTTGTCCAGAAAGGCAGGGTCCCTGAAGTCCACTGATTGCGGCTCTGCAAAGTAATAAGCCTTTGTCTCTGCACGGAAAATATCTTTCACTGCGACATCCTTTTTTATGTAGACATCGTTTACAGAGCGTAGTGTGTAACCAAAGTTCCTCCTGAAGAGCCTGTGCGTCAGCTTCCTGAAGAGCTTATGCACTGTTGTGTTGTCATAATGATGGCTAGCATTAACAAACTCTGCGAATCCCAGAGCTTTATATATCTGATCATGGGTACCAGGTCCTGCCCCTAGAGCCATCATCCCCATAGCGACAGAGATTCCAGCAGGTGCTAGCAGGATGTTGTCACTCCGGTTGACGTCATTACGAAGACTTCGATAGAGGTTGAAACCGAAATGGGCATTAACAATGTTGAGGCGTTGGAGGCGAGACCGACTATGGAACAGCCGTAGGAGTCTGGCACGGCGGATCTTTGGGTCGGAGGGTTCGGCAAAGATGTCAATGTCTGGGGCTGGTGTGGCAATCTCATCTATCTCATCCCCTTCACTGAAACATATCGTAAACTCAGCATCCAGCCATTCAGAAGTAGAATTTGTTTGTCTAAATTTGTTTAGGTATTTTGTTCTGAATGTCTAAAAGCACTTATACAGTAGCTGCTTTATAAGTAACATTGACCACCATATACAATTTTTTTCTTTTAAATTATTTGACATCTCAACTTCTTTTCCTAACATTTTAGTTTTGATATAAGGCACCAGAAGTAACAACAGTTAATACTCACGTGTAGTCGTCACTGCCCAAAGCCAGGATTTTATCAAAATCAATATAATCTTCATCCTCAAAGCCATCCAAAACTAGGTCATTAGTAACAGTGTTTTCTTTGTGGAACTCTAAGGGGATGGCCTCTATATCCACTGCCCCCCCTGGTTCAAAGCCTCTGGGTTCCGGTTCAGGGTCAGTGAAGTGAGAGCTGAGGTCTTTAATCCCAGCCAGGGATGGACTGACCAGCAGACAGGCCACAGACATGACAGTGATGACCCACATGCTGAAGGCTGAGGCAGGGAGAATAGACATTTAGTATGGCCTAAAAATCATCTTATCGGCATTTAGAAGATTTCGATGAACTTATGTTTTAATAAATCTATAGGAATAGAATCATGGGTTTACTTGCTAAAAACACAAAAGATGTTACATAAGAACTCTCTTAATAGCAGTCTCAAACTGTAAAATGTCTTACCTTTACTGTGCTGGGATGAAGTGCTGTGTTGCTCTTGTTTGTAGGACTAAGAGCAAAGGATTGAATACAAAACTGAACTTTGATGTGGGCTCCTCCTGAACAAATAGACCAGATCAAACAGACCAAAAAGTGCTGTGACTGACTAAAATCTTTAACTCTTCACAATTGAGCAAATCTGTTAAGAGGATTTAATACTAATTGCCTACTGAAGGACTTGTAGTCTGGTAAGAGATGTTATGCAGTAATGTATTTATTTTAGTTGTGTATCTGTATTCAGTGTGCAGCTTATCAAAAAAGATTTAATCTATTTGTATTTGTAGGAAATTCCATTCACCACTCCTAAAGATTCACTTTAAACAGAATGTGATAAATTTTAAATACATATTTTTTTTCTAACTCCAGTTGACCAGGCGGCTTCCGCCAATAAAAGAGGCCAAGCCCCGTCTCCAGAAGCTGTTCAGGGACTTCTGGTTGTACTCTGTGGTCATGGGTTTTGCTGTGGAAGGATCAGGTGAGCAACTGATTTCAGAATGCTACACGTTTAGTCAAAAGTTTTGCACTTCTGCACCATATCACTTGAAATGAGTCGGAGAGATCTGATTTTGGTTAAGTGGTCAGTAGCTTCTTCAAATCACAAAATTGTTTCCCTGTTCAGTGATGAAGTTTTGAAACTCAGCTATGAACTGTGTGGAGTTTTAAAACATCAAGGTTCCCATAGCCTTCATCTGATGGTTATAGATCTATTTTCTTATACGTGTCACCCAGGTTATGGCAAGAAGCATTACAAGAAGTAATGCTTCTTGCTGATAATGTGTTGTGATAATGTAGTGAATATAACTTTAAAGATCCCATGGCATAAAAATTTCACTTTATCAGGTTTTTTTCAACATTAATATGCGTTCCTCCAGCCTGCCTATGGTCCCACAGTGGCTAGAAATGGTGATAGGTGGAAACCGAGCCCTGGGTATCCTGCTCGGCCTTTGAGAAAATGAAAGCTCAGATGGGCCGATCTGGAATCTTATGAGGTCATAAGGAGCAAGGTTACCTTCCCTTTCTCTGCTTTGCCCACCCAGTTAATTTTGCCCACTCATGAGAAAGAGTGAGACACAATGACTTTCAAACAAGCAAAGTGGCAGTTGGTCAAGGCCACACCCCCACCTTCCACCTTGCCCCCCCTCTCTCCTCCTCAATAGTTACAGACACAGAAATGGCACGTCCTAAGGAAAGCTCATTGTGGGACTGGCTCTAGTGGATGTAATTCTGCAACAAGGCTGAATTTCGGGAAAGAGACTTCAGATACAGTATTAGGGGACCACTAAGTCCTATATAAATAAAACCATCCAAAGAACACCATGTCATGGGACCTTTAAGTAATTATGGAGATTTATTTCACACCCGATTGTGTTATAGAAATATGTTAGGGTTGTTATGACCGTGTTAATTAAATAAGATAAAGACACATGTTTCGCTTTTTCTATCATCAGTATCAACCCAAATATAACCAAAACCATACTGCAGAGTGTTTTTCACTGCTCTAAATATCTTAATCAAATCTGAAATATTAGTCTAGGGGCTTCATGTATTTTTTTGGATGAATATATTTTGTCTTTTCAGGGCTTTGGCCAGAGGAGTGGTATGAAGGTGTGTGTGAGATTGCTACCACGTCTCCTCTTCTCACCTTTCCCAGTGGAGAACCTCTTCGCTCCGAACTACAATATAACTCTGCCCTGAAAAATGATACAGTCACGCCGGTACAGCTCATAAACAGTCTTTTATTCCCCCCTAGTGACTTTGAAAACAGAAACACCAGAACTTATCTTTTAATTCTCCATTTCTGTCCACCAGGCTGAGTTGAGCGATTTGCGAGCAACGATCAGCAATCTTCTCGACCCACCTCCAGAAGGTTCTGCCCTCATTAACAAGCTTGACTTTGCCATGTCCACGTACCTGCTCTCAGTCTACAGACTGGAATACATGCGGTCAGCTCCTTTTACACTCTTGTATCCAGTTCACATTGTTCATTTTTTGTTCATTGTGAGGTCCGATTATGAAACTTTTTATTGCCACTTTTTTCTCTTGAATTCTTTTAGGATGCTACGATCCAATGATCCTGACAGGTTTCAGGTCATGTTTCGGTATTTTGAAGACAAAGCCATCCAGAAAGACAAATCTGGTGAGGGCTTTACACCCGTTCTTCTCTGGTCTTTCTTATTCTCAGGCTGTGTTATTCATTTCCTCAAATTCCCTTTTTTTCTTTCTTTACAGGCATGATGCAGTGCATTATTTGTGTTAGCGATAAGGTGTTTGATGTCTTTCTCCAGATGATGGCTGAGAAGGTAGGTAGTATGGTTTCTCTTCAAATTTGGGGTGACGGCAAACAATTTTGAAAGGCTTGGACGTCTTGTTGACTGTATGTTTATTTTTATCAGTATCATGGAATAACAATGAAATCATGTTTCTCATGTTTTTAGCCCAAGACCAAAGAGCATGAGGAGGAATTGGAGCGACATGCCCAATTCTTATTGATCAACTTTAACCACACCCACAAGAGGATTCGCAGAGTGGCCGACAAATACCTTTCTGGATTGGCTGAGACGTGAGTGTCTG
>NC_045737.1:20625546-20659437 GCF_008692095.1 Etheostoma spectabile | reverse complement strand
CCTTGTTTGCCTACATTTTTTTCATCATGTTATATATAGTATGAGTCCTATTTCTCATGTGTTTTACCTATACTAGATTCCCCCATCTGCTTTGGAGTGGTCGTGTGTTGAAGACCATGTTGGACATCTTGCAGACTCTCTCTCTATCACTAAGTGCTGTAAGTATGAGTTGAGGGCTGGTGTGAACAACACAGAGCCAATGTGGAATACTCTCCTCTGGTGAAACTTTAATCAACATTATTAGTCAAAGAATAAAAATGTTCTGTGGTGGAATAAAAGCAGAGCTTGAATAATCTTTGCTTAAAGAGCATGGAAAATGTTTAGATAGGTGCACCTATACGCTTCAGTTTCAACAAATTTCTTCTCGGTTTATTTAGGACATCCACAAGGATCAGCCGTACTATGACATCCCAGACACCCCGTACAGGATTACTGTTCCTGACACATATGAGGCCAGAGAGGTGAGTTTGGACTCTTAATACATTTATAAACACTAGAGGACAGCACATCATTGGTTTTAGAGACAGTTCTGGCCTCATTCTTGCTCAGTCTGTTTGGATTGTTTAATCTTTGATGGATTTTAATGTGATGTTTTTTTCATGACGTGACATAAGCTTCTTACATTCATATACCAATAAAAAGCTCTAGGGAAGAGTATACCTTTTCTCAACATGTGTAGGGATACATTTTATGGAAATTGATTGTCTAATATCCCTTTTGTATTTCTTAAATGATCACATTCTGGTTTCATTATCTCCCTGTAGAGCATAGTGAAAGACTTTGCTGCTCGCTGTGGTGAGATCCTGAAAGAAGCAATGAAATGGGCCCCTTCAGTCACAAAGTCCCACTTACAGGTGAATTTCTTTACTTTTTATTTTTCTTCAGAGTGGAGATCTCTTCTTTGACATCCGAAAAATCAACAGAGCTGGGGAGTTTAAGAGAGGGTCAGCACACACTCAATTAGAGAGATTGTATTAATTGTAACCACTGATTCCTTCTGATTATGCAAAGCTAACAAAAGAAGCAAATACTATATTATATATATATTACTGGAAGTAAGTCTAAGAAATGTCATTGATGGTCTTTTGAAAGTTAATACTAAAAGTCTGAACTTCTGCACTCTGACATCGTGTGTGTGTGTGTGTGTGTGTGTGTGTGTGTGTGTGTGTGTGTGTGTGTGGTTTTGTGTGTTGTGTGTGTGTGTGTGTGTGTGGTGTGTGTGTTGTGTGTGTGTGTGTGTGTGTGTGTGTGTGTGTGTGTGTGTGTGTGTGGTGTGTGTGTGTGGCTCTCTCCTCAGGCCTCCTGTGAGTGATTCCTAAACAAAACAGAGTGTAAATTGTAATTTCCCCACTGGGGATCAATAAACAGCTATTATAAATTTTATTATTAAAGAACTTTTCTCTCTTTTTGTCCATTTCTTTATCTTACCTGTATTTTGTGTGTTGTGCAGGAGTACTTGAACAAGCATCAGAACTGGGTGTCGGGACTGTCCCAGCACACTGGCCTGGCCATGGCCACAGAGAGCATACTGCACTTTGCAGGCTACAACAGACAGAGTACTACACTAGGCGTGAGTTTCACACACACATGCAGGGAACACGGGCCCTTTCCCCAGATTAAGGGCGGTCTTGAATTTAGAAAACATTACACAGCCCAAATTAATGGTGAGGTTGGTGAGATAAATCTGAGCTACCTGTCACATTTAATTATATTTAAAGACTGCAAAAAAATACTGAACATTGTTTAGACACACATTATCGAACATTACAACAACAAAAGCACAGTGTCTGTTTTTACAATCCTACCAAAGATTTTTGTAAGGGCAGTTACAATTTTTTTGTAAGAAATGCCTTGTCACTTTGTCACAGTACTTTTGTAACATCATTGGAACAGACTGTTTTGACCTTACAGGCTTGTTGATTGGATGCTTATTAACATTTTTTCAACATAATTGGCTTTTTTGGTTAACAAATGTGCCATTAAGTCGCTTTGTCAAAGCCTCTGCAGTTTTGGTAACACTGACCAGTCCAGTGTCTGGTATCCTTTTTGCACATATATGTCTTTTAATATGTCTATGGTTCTGGAAACACTGGGAGTCTAGTCTTTTTTACAGCATTGTATGTCCGTCTGAGCATGCTTACTAGTCTGTGTGACATGTTTTTGCTTGCTATGCATTGCGTTTATGTTCATGGGCTTGCATTTTGCTTTATCTGTCTTTTCATTTGCTTCATTTGTTGTATTTTGTCTTTGTTAAACTGCACCGAACTACCTACCTGGTTGCTTGGCTGGTTTGCGGATTTGCTGGTTACCTGGTTACTTACCTGCAATGGACGGGTGGGTTGGTTGGCTGGTTGCCCATTTGGCTAACTGGTTATGCTGGTGCTGTCCTCCACCATGTGGCCAACCGTAGGCTGCTTTTCCTCAGGTTGGTCATATCTCTAAATACAGAGAGTCAGGGCTCCAGCATGATAGCTTCAGTATAGCCAGAAGTGTTACAGTACAGCTACAAATCTACTTTCCTAGCTTGTGACTGTGTTGCCCTAAGTGGACCCTAAACTGTTTTTTTTTTATTAGACCACCCAGCTGACAGAGAGACCTGCATGCGTGAAGAAGGACTACTCCAACTTCATGGCATCCCTCAACCTGCGCAACCGCTACACAGGAGAGGTGAAGTCTCAATATTGTAAATATTAAGAATGTGTGACTTTTCTATGCTTTCTGCATACAGTATTATTCATACCTTTCTGTTTATGTGCTGTGTAGGTGGCTGGTATGATCCAGTTCTCACAGGCAACTCACAGCCAGTCAGATCTCACCAAGCTGATGATCTATCAGATGACCAGTGCTCTTGACAGAAAAGACCCAGAGGCCTTCACCCAGGCCATGTTCAAGATGGCCGCTTTGCTTATAACTACCAAAAGTGAGCAGCTCTGCGTCATTTAGTTTTGTATTGAATATCAAAAAGAGCAATAGTGCTGGTTGTTTCTCGTTAGAATTCAATTATGGACATTTTCTATATTTTGTTTTTCAGACTGCAATCCTCAGCTCCTGCACCATCTGTGTTGGTCTCCTCTGAAGATGTTTACAGAACATGGCATGGAAACTGCAATCGCCTGCTGGGAATGGCTCCTGGCTGCACACAACGGGGTGGAAGTGCCAGTGAGTATATTTATCACTTTTCATAAAGGAAAATCATAGGAATATTTTTTTACATGAAATTGTATCTTTATTTGAGATATGTAGATTCATTCTTATTCCCCCCCCCCCCACCCCCCCACCCCCCATCTCCTTAGTTTATGCGGGAGATGGCAGGAGCTTGGCAAATGACATTAGAGCTGAAGATGGGCTTGTTTTCGGAGGCTAAGGTAGAGGCCGGCCCTCTGGCTGTATCAGAGGAGAGTCAACCTGCACCCTGTGAACCTGTCGTCATCCCTCACTTCCTCTGGATAGAGGTCAGTGACAGGCAGACATAAACTACTTCTTTGTATTTCATTTTCATTTGCGTTGATGCATTTTTCACAAAATGTAGTTAAGCTTATTATTTTAAGGATAAAAGGGTTGGAAACTGTCACATCTTTTATTCATTCTTTCTTTTCTTCCTCCAGTTTCTGGTACAGAGGTTTGAGATAGCCAAGTACAGCAGTGCTGACCAGGTGGAGATTTTCACCTCCATTTTGCAGAGATCTCTTTCTCTGAGTGTCGGAGGGCCCAAAAGCAGCCTGAACCGACATGTTGCTGCCATTGGTCCAAGATTTAGGTACTGTGTCTCATTATCAGCAAATTGGTTTAATCCTTAATGCTGTAATAATCAGCAGCCAGAAATCCTAAATCCTAAACTTGATATTGTGTCATCACTTTGCTTTATTTCAGACTGCTGACTCTGGGTCTGACTCTTCTGCATTCTGATGTTGTGACAAATGCCACCATCAGAAATGTTCTGCGAGAGAAGATCTATTCATCGGCTTTTGACTACTTCAGGTAGGAAAAAATATTGTTTAAATTTGTTTTGTAGGCAAAAAGGAAAACTGTAAAATTTTTCTGTCCACTTACTTCTTTGCCATCTCTGTCTTTGTGTAGTGCCACTCCCAAATTTCCCACTCAGACCGATAAGAGGTTGAGAGAAGACATCAGTATCATGATCAAGTTCTATGCCAGCCTGCAGTCTGACAAAAAGTATCTGGCTGCCAACCAGCTGGTTCCCCCAGGTACAACACAGTACAACAGTTGTCTTATTTCCTCAGTAATATTAACTGAATTAGAAACTAAAACATCAGCAAGAGAATTCACACCTTATATGTGTATTTGATTTTACTTTGTGTAGATCCCCAAGACATGTCTGTGAACAGCCTGTCTGTCGTGGCAGGGGCAGATAGCAGGAGCAGTCTTGATGCCGCTATGGGCCAGAGGCAGCAGGTGACTCAGGGATGGATCAACACCTACCCTCTGTCGTCTGGGATGTCCACCATGTCCAAGAAATCCGGTAAAACACACACAGAATAAACTTACAACAGCTGTGCTGGAGCACACCATATGCTGCAAAGATGGTCACAGTGAAACTTACATCTGCTTCTCATTTAAAGATGAAATAGGTCAATAATATAATATTTCTGCTGTCACAATGTATTACTGATTTATTGTTCCTGTCCTGTTTTAGGACTGTCTAAAAAAAGCAACAGAGGCACACAGCTGCACAAGTACTACATGAAACGCCGGACTCTTTTACTGGCTTTACTGGTACTACACTACATTTTCTCATCCACTATCTATATTCACACATGCTGTTTTTGGTAACAGAGAGAACATTTCTACATGTACTGTAGTTCCATACTTGACATCCTATTGGTAAATTATTATGAATCCCATCCCCTCTATGTCTCTCTTTAGGCCAGCGAGATTGAGCGGCTGACAATATGGTACAACCCGTTATCCACTCAGGAGCTTGCTATTGCTACTGAACAGTCGGTGGAAACCAGCATTGCTAACTGGAGGTCCAAATACATCAGTCTGACAGAGAAACAGTGGAAGGACAACATCAACTTGGCCTGGAGCATAGCACCTTACCTTGCCCTGCAGCTGCCTGCCAGGTACACCAAGAAACCAGAGGCATTACATCCCCAAGTTTCAATCAATGTCAAACCAAGAGTGTAATAGATTTAGTCTCACATAAAACATTTAACAATAGCATCCAAAGTGAACTGTTTTTTAAGTTGAAATCCCTAACCATCTGCACTATATTGCCCTCTACTGCAGCAAAAGGTATTTGAATGATTATTTACAACACAAAGGTGGCAGACAATTCAGTATGAAATCATCTTACACCATTAATGTGTGCAAACAGCTACAATTTGTAGCTGAATGAAACTATCCTCAATTGATAATGCAAATATTACACTTTAATTTATTGTGGCTAATATATTCACCAACAAATAGCTGTTACACACACTATGGCTTAGTTGCAGGACTGTAACTTAAGTGATCCAAATCAAATCACCAACTTTATTCATACACAATGTACTTTATATACACATACATGCACATTTATAACATAACAAGTGCAACACAGAAAAGATAAAGTCCTTTATTGGGCATGCACCTATTCAATTTTGTTTTGTTTTTCAGATTTAAAAACACGGAGGCGATTGTCTCAGAGGTGACTCGCCTAGTGCGAATGGATCCGGCTGCTGTGTGTGACGTTCCAGAAGCAGTCAAGGTGAAGTCCCCCGCCTGCCACTACAGACAACAGGATGGCAGTTTTGTCTGCCATCTTTTTAGTTTCATTCATGTTGCTTTTATTCTGAAGTACAGTATTTAGAGCAGATAATTATGAAATGAGTTGAATTAAGTGGGTTTAACTGCTGTAACTGTCAATTGGTTTCAAGTTTTAAGCGGCTGGACAAGATTTAAAAAAGGAAAGAATGGGAAACACTATATATATATATATATATATATATATATATATATATATATATATATATATATATATATATATATATATATATATATATACGAACTAGCAGAATAAACCCTACATATTGTGTGGCCAAATTCTGCTTGTGCATGTGTGATACAGTAGGCTTTATGAAAATTGACAGCTAAGCTTCCTACATGCTTACTAACATAGCCACATGGTGTGAGGTTTATTTGCTGTAACTATACCATGACATATTCCTAATTCTAACGTTTTCTGCACTTACCTTCTCTTATTTTGATTATGTAAGCGAAAGATCTGTTCTGAGTAAAACCCTTTCTGGACCTCATTTTGCATTGGAATACACACTACTTTGAGCCATTGCATTCATCTATAGCCATAGGTATGGATTCAGTCATCCATTATCACCTTAATAGGCTGGAAGTTTGGCAGCCATTGACTTTAAGGATTTGAAATGTTCTGACCTGACTTTTTAAGTTTTTCCACCAGTGCATTTCTGTTAAGTTACTACAAAACATAAACGGAAAAAAAGTTTGTTTTTTTGTTACTCAGCGTTCTGCTTTCGAGTGGCCTTAATCATGCCCCTTAAGAAATGTTGGTGTTGTTTAAGTCTCTTTTCCTAGCTTCCGCTAGTCTTCTTCATTTATGTCTCTCTGACTGAACACTTAATGAGCCTCCTACTTGTCTGAAGAAGAAGCAAGGGAGGCAGAGCACGGCCTTCCCCAAAGGCCACCATAATTTATGGGCTGATCCTCCTTGACATCTCATAGTTGTTTATTCCAGTCACTTTAGTAACTAATAAACACAGTTTCCTCTGGAGGCTAGTTAGCCCGCCGCCAGGCTGGGGGTCGGAACCTTGCGTCAGATTGATGTCAGATTGATGCAGAAATATGGATCCTGTGATGGATGCTGCACATAATAGTAGAACCTATGAAAGTATTAATTTAAAATGTTGGCTTGAGCCTGAATCTTTTTTAATGTAACATAATTTTAAATTTTTGTTGGTAAACAACATGTATCTGACATACTTACAAATAGCACAAAACATAACAGAACAACAATAATATTGTGTATGGCAATTGTAGTTTTTTGATGGAAAAGTAAACTATAATGTTACTGTAAAGAACATAATATGGCAAGGAGAATAAATAACGTAATGATACTAGTAAGACTCGGTAAATGATACGAATCAAGCAAGAGTAGCAAAAAAAAATGATTGAGAAATATATAAAAATGTTTCAAGTTCAATTTACTTTCTCTCTTTTGTGTTTTTCTTCAGTTCCTTGTGACGTGGCACACAATTGATGCTGACTCTCCAGAGCTAAGTCATGTCCTGTGCTGGGCCCCGGCAGATCCCCCAACTGGACTGTCCTACTTCTCCTCTATGTACCCTCCTCACCCTCTCACAGCCCAGTACGGGGTCAAAGTACTCCGCTCCTTTCCTCCTGTACGTTCATAAATACATAACCCATACACAATCTGCTGTCATTTCCTCAAGTAGCGTACAGTATTAAACACCACCAGCACTGATTTTACTAAAGTGTGGGAAAGAGGTGATGGTAGTAGGATATTTGATGCTAATACTTCTAGACTTTTATTTAAGTAAAGTTGTGAATGCAGGACTTTTACTTGTAAGAGTATTTCTACACTGTGGTATAACTGCTTTTATTTAAGTAACCGATATGAGTAATTCTTCCATCACTGCCTAATGGTGTTCAGACAGCACTGATAAAATTTGATAAAACTGTGACTGATAAGCCAAAGGAGTGTCCCATATTTTAGGGTACTCTGTGTTCCATATGTATGCAGTGACACATTTATGGCATTTATTGTTTTTTCTTGGTTGAAAAACATTTTTTCCACTGTTTCTAGGATGCCATATTGTTTTACATTCCTCAAATTGTCCAAGCACTTCGTTACGACAAGGTACATATCGGATTTTTTGTGTCTACAAATTCATCAAAGCCCTCAAATCTTCAGATTGACATTTTCAGAACTCTCCCTGTCTTGCTTTCGTTTTACAACCTGGTTTAGATGGGTTATGTGAGAGAGTACATCCTGTGGGCCGCTCAGAAGTCTCAGCTGCTGGCTCACCAGTTCATCTGGAACATGAAGACCAACATATACCTGGACGAGGAAGGGAACCAGAAAGACCGTGAGATGTTCACCCTCACTATTTCTTTACTGACTCAACACATGTACGCCACAACAAGTGAACCTTCTCTCTCCCTGCAGCTGACATAGGTGAGCTGCTGGAGCAGATGGTGGAGGAGATCACCGGCTCTCTGTCTGGCCCGGCCAAAGACTTCTACCAGAGAGAGTTTGACTTCTTCAACAAGATCACCAATGTTTCAGCCATTATCAAGTATGAACTTTTTTTTCTTATTTAATAATTATTCATTTATACAACTTATACTCTTTATTAATCCCCAATGGGGAAATTACAATTTACACTCTGTTGTTACACTACACAAAGGCCTGAATACACACACACACACACACACAAACACATGCTCAGGTCCTATACATGCACTAATTGAGAGATGTCAGAGTGAGTTCCATTAAGTTACAGTAGCATGTTCTTTGCATTACTGCTGCACTTTTTCCAAATGTATGCTATATAAGAATAAGTGTCAGTTTTTCAGACACCTGTAATTTGGTTGAGGTTCCATTACAGTGAACATTTACTCAAATGTGTGTTTTTGACAGTTTTAGTAGTGCAGGTGAGAGTCGGGACTGTTTGGGGGCACTGGGACTTCTTTTAAAACCATTTTACAAATGAAGGGCTGTATCTACTTAAGGAAATGCTACTTTTGTTTTTTTGGGCCTCAACAAGGCCTGCATAGGTCTGCAATCCATTTACTATAACCCATAACCATGAGTTATTTGTCTTCACCTATCTGCTTTGCTTAATTATATATCCCATTGTCCTATTGTCATCATCTCGTTTTAATTACTTTTTCATTCTGTGTTTTGGTTCCATCATATACTATCTTCCTCAGTTAAATGCCATCTCAAGTAATGATGCAATATAATACACTCATAATCTGACTGGGACATTGAAAGAAACTAGCATTTAGGAAGGCCTCAAAGTAATACTACAGTTTAACTTTACTGTTAGACAAAACCCTCATGGGAATCTTCAAGGTGTTAATGAAGTGATAACAAGTGTTCCACTGAGCCAAGATGTTTTGTTCATTTCCCTGCCTTGTTCCACCTGTGGTCTCCTCTCTAAATCCCATTGTTGTTCATTTATTTAGCTATTGGTTGCTGTACTGTCTCTCTGATTATGCACCGGTCTGGAAGTTTTGTGACAGGCCCCATTATTGCTGGCTCCAACAGAGGGTGCTTTGTTAGCCCCCTAGCGGCAGACAAAATCCCCCTCAGCCCTCATTACAGCACTAATTGCAACTATCTGGAGAAAAAAACGTGGACTGTCCCCTGGCTTCCACTCTCTGTCACTCTCTTCCCAAGTGACTCCCCTCTGTGAATAACAGCAGAGCCTGACTGTCACTTATGGTCTGAAGTCATTCATTGAGATACCCATGCATGCTATTCTCAGTTAAGTGAGTCATAGAAGTGTGAAAACCTGTGTTCAAGTTGTTTTTGTTTGTCTTCATCAGACCTTTTCCCAAAGGGGAGGAGAGGAAGAGGGCCTGCCTTGAAGCCATGTCACAGATCAAAGTCCAACCTGGATGTTATCTTCCTAGTAACCCAGAGGCCATAGTTTTGGATATAGACTACAAGTCTGGGACCCCTATGCAGAGGTGGGCCTCAAAACCATATTCTATAGTTCTCATAACCAGTATTACTTAAAATCACAAGGAAGTATGACAGCTTCACTGAACTTACAAAAGCCCTTTTTTGTCCCCCCCCCTATTCAGTGCTGCCAAAGCTCCCTACCTGGCCAAGTTTAAAGTTAGGAGGTGTGGCGTCAGTGAACTGGAAAAAGAAGGTACTGCTAATGTTAAATGAACTTAATGAATATTTTATTTCTCAAATGTTGTGCACAGACAAACAGAGTGTCATTTCATCTTCCCCTCAGGTCTGAAGTGTTGCTTAGATTCTGGAGATGAGGTGAAGAGCGAAGAGGAGGCCAAGAGAATCTGCTGGCAGGCGGCCATCTTTAAAGTGGGAGACGACTGCAGACAGGTCTCAGTTTCACGCTCTTCTCGCTTCACTTACTGCACTGCTATCTTCCTTTGAAGTGACTTGAATTTTTTGCTTGACTTTCCTTTCCTTACCAATTACATCCTTTGTGTTCACAGGACATGCTGGCTCTTCAGATCATCAGTCTGTTTAAGAACATCTTCCAGCTGGTTGGCCTGGATCTTTATGTCTTTCCTTACAGGGTGGTGGCCACAGCCCCTGGAGTAAGTTCATATAAAACTTTTCCTATGGTACTCTATATTACTTCCTGACAGGAGCATCTGAATGTCCAAAATTTATTTTTTCTATCTCTCCCCTGAAATCTATGTACTTGTCATTCTTATTTGCTGATGTTCCACCACAGTGTGGAGTGATTGAGTGCATCCCAGACTGCAAGTCTCGTGATCAGCTGGGCCGACAGACTGACTTCGGCATGTACGACTATTTCAGGAACCAGTATGGAGATGAATCCACATTAGCGTTCCAGAAGGTAAATGCAGGCTCTTCCAGTCATCAGTCATTAACACCTGTAAAACTCTACCACATGTCTCAGTGCTCGCATATTGTATTTAACAGTTTAACTGATATTCTTTTCAGGCACGGTACAACTTCATCCGCAGTATGGCAGCTTACAGCTTGCTGCTCTTCCTGCTGCAGATAAAAGACAGACACAATGGCAACATCATGCTGGATAGCCAGGGCCACCTTATCCACATCGGTGCGTATTGTGTCATGGATTACCAATCTTAAAAAGGTTTTAAGTTCACATGTAGACCTAACTATCTTATACACTGATAGATAGAAATAGCTACATGGAAGGGAGAAAGATGGATTAAAAAAATGGAAAAATGAAAGGATTCTCATACAGTTGAGGACTGGATCAAAGTGGTTCAGGAAATTTATGTGATGGAGAAGCTAACATTTATTCCCAGGCTTTTGACTCCACTCATCAGGTTCAGTTTTCTCTCTTTTTTTTTAGCAAAAAGAGTTATACATGTACTGTGTACAGCAAACTATCTAACTTAATCTATAATTATTACCTTTTATGTTGGAAATTTTGCCATTGCAGTTATTGGCACCCCACTATAGGATTTTATTTGCAGGTAAAGTTATGAATGAGGAAAGGTACATATGGAGCAGACGCGTATATTATTTTACAGTTGTTATTGTCCATTTTATGTACTGCTGCTGTATACTTACCTATTTTATTTATTCTATTTTCATTTTTGTAGTTTCCACTTCATATTTTTGGGAATTTTTAAGTTCCCTACCAGTCCAGAACTGGATGGGAGAGAGTGTAGGTGCTTTTGTAATGATGTGAATTTTTCTTTCTTGATCACTGGCATGTATACAGATTTAAGAGCAACATGTATAACTTATTTTTCTTTAAATGAAAAAAGTTTAATAACAAAAAATGTAAAAATGATTGGAAGTACAAGTTGTCTTAAGATTCTCAAAGTGCATCCAAACATTTGACTATTTTTGAAAATTTCAGTCCATTGTTATATACAATAATGGAAGTATAACCCACTTTAACCTAAGCTTTTATTTCAGTCTGTCTGCAGTATTTACCTGATGTTTTGAGTGATTGTATTTGTATTGATTGTGCCATACATTATCTTCATGTTACATGATCCATCAACATAAAAAAAATAATGTTTGTTTGTGTATTTCTAGACTTTGGGTTCATTTTTGAAAGCTCTCCTGGTGGGAACCTCGGCTGGGAGCCAGATATCAAGCTGACTGATGAGATGGTGATGATCATGGGTGGGAAGATGGAGGCAACACCCTTCAAATGGTTCATGGAGATGTGTGTGAGGGGATACTTGGCTGTCAGGTGAGTATGCAGAAATGCTAAAGGAAGCGTTCATTGTGCTATAAAGATGGCTGACGTTAAATAACATTAAGACAAGTTCCTTTGGTAAACCAGGCCCTACATGGATGGAGTGGTCTCCTTGGTTACACTCATGCTGGACACTGGCCTTCCCTGCTTTAGAGGACAGACCATTAAATTACTCAAGTGAGTCAGGCGTGTTAATGTGTCTACATATGTGTCAATGTGAATGAGAATAAACAGTTTGAATGTAATTTGCTGTTGTTGCTCATACTCTCTTCCCCCACATACAGGCAGCGGTTCAACCCTGGTTTGAGTGAGAAAGATGCAGCTTCCTTCATCATCAAAGTGATCCAGAACTGCTTCCTCAGCAACAGGTCAGTAAAAAACCGAAATGGTTTACATATTCTTCTTCTATTCCTGTTAATATTGGTTTCCAGAAAGCATTATTCACAATTGTCCAACCGTTTTTTTGTCTCACAGGAGTAGAACCTACGACATGATCCAGTATTACCAAAACCAGATCCCATACTAAATGTCTGTGCCTAAGCATGTGTATATATTGGCTGGCACATAGTGTGCGTGCGTGCGTTTGCGTATGTGCCTTTGTTAATGTTCATTGAAACATTGAAACTTGTGGCTCATTGTTTCTGCTGATTGTTGGATGTCATCCTTTGTGTTTGCTTAAGCTTCTTGTTTCCTCTTAAACCATATTTTCTTTATATCACTTGTCTATTCCCTTATTTATTAAGTTAAAATCAATGTTGTTGTTATTAATTATTTTTATATTATTATGCTAGCTTCTTGACTTTTGTGCACTTGGAGAAAAAAAACTCTTGGTAATCTGCACATTCAGTAAATACTTAACCAGAGTTTGTGCCAATTTTAAAGTGTTTGTGAATGTGGATTCTTAGAGCTGTTGATTTTAGATGGGGTTTTAAATGTAATTGGATACTTGAAGTAGCTGAAGTAGACCAGTTTCAGTTCTGACCGATGTGGCCTATTTTGTCATCTCGTACTTGACTGTACTACTGTGCTTCTCTTTTTAATGGACCAGTCTGAGTTCTTTGATCTGTAGCATGGTACTTGTCTTATATTTAACAGTGATGACTGACTGTATACACATGAGTTACACCATCTGTATGTTTGGGTTTCCGTATTTGCAGTTACCAAGGGGAGGAACGAAGAACACAAGTTCAGAGAAACACTGGGGCGGAGTTTTGTATATTTAGCATTGTCAAAGGGGGAGGGAAGATAATGCATATAAATCTAACTTTTCTATTGTTTGTGGATGAAGGCAAGACACAGCTTGAATGTTGGGCAGTTGCATGAAGTTTCATGGTTAACCACCATGTAGCCTGTGTCCGATGTGGCTTCTGGTGAAAGTACCTTTTAGTAATCCAAAGTGCTGTGACCCGTGTCCATATGGATAGCTTAAGCCTTTATGTAATGTTACTGATTGTAAAGATTTTGCCTCTTTGTATATTTATATCCATGGCCCATTTTCTGTCTCCTTTTCTATCTTCATGCCTTTTGAATGAGAATGCATAAGATAAGAAATCAAATAAAGATCTATTAACTTAAAGAAACTGTCTTGCGTATGGTGTTTCATTTATTATGAAAAAGAGTTGGTTGACAATGTGAAGTTGCGTGGGATCATGACCGGAGTTTGAACATTGGTGGAAACAGGATAATGTAAGTATCACAACTCAACAAAATATAAAATGTTGTTTTTAGACATTTTATTCGGAAATGTTACATATTGTACCTGTAAACTACAGTTGTTGTTTTTTTTTAGTTTGCCATACATTGTCAATGGCCAGTTAGAGACAAATGAAGTTGGGTTTGTTTGTGGACCAGGATAAAAACAAAGCATAAGTCTGCACTGGTTTGAAGCCTGATTTGATACTGCAGTCCAAACACTCAGTAGGCTATTAACATGGAGTTTGTGTAACGGTAAAGAAAGTAGAAAATAATTTATATACTGACATAGCAATTGAACCTAGAAGGCTAGATAATGTTGAAGTTTACTGTGAAACCTATCCAAAATTAAATTCAGTATTCAGTATTATGCATTTATTATTGTTGTTATATTCAAAAAGTCTTTTCAGAAGCTTTTTTGAAAAACATTTAATAACTGAGACTTTTTTTGTAGAACTGCTTTTAAACTCAGTTGGGTGGCAGCACATTCATTTCCACATTCAATGTAACAGGTGCCTGGATCATAAAGCTTTACAAGTTGAAGTTGAAGGCAGTATCATCAGTTAAAAGATCTCTGGTGGCGAGTTTTTAAATATCAATTACTTGGGCTTTCTTTTTACTTAACAAAACAGAAAGACAGAAAAAATATGAGAAAGGGAAAATTATCCAAATTAGACAAAAAAGATCTACTAATTTTTATTTGTAAAAAGAAAAAGTGTCCTTCCTTAAAACAAAGGTATGAGCGGAGAATAATCATTACTGAAAGAAGTGGGGGCTTTTCCTGGGACCTATATTTATTGATGCCTCCTCTGATTCGAGATGCCTAATTCACAGCCCAAAGGATTCCCCTCTTCTGTTATGTAGCGCAGACCTCATTAATGTTAGATAATGTGTCAGCAACAACTTCAGACAATGTGTAATCTTGTTTCCCTTTAGAAACTACAGGCTGTTTTGTAAACTTACACCCACCAGAGGGCAGCGCATAATGACATATTTAATGTGTTTCCAAGTTCCTGCTGGTGCCACTTGTGAGCGAAGGCTCTCAGTCATAACTAGTGGGACACCAAATCAGCTACCTCAGTTTTTGTTTTGAGGATGTATCTAACTGTTGATAAGACAATGCTTAAGTAATACCAAAAAACGCTCAGGCATTGCAGCTGTCACACTGTTTACCTCTCAGATAATGAGAGTGGCCTTGAGTGGGCCTTGGAGCATTTACAGATGCCATGAGCAACTACTTTGAAAGAAGATCTTGCCCTTTGACAGCAGCATGGATTTCTCTGGAGGCAAACATGCTTACCCGTCTCTGCTGCTGTCAAACACAAACTTGTTTTGTGTGAAATACTATACTAGTATATTCTCGCAAAACAGGTTATATTAAACACATTGAGGCTGAAAAAAATTGAATTAAACAGCCCAACCTAAAAAAAGGTATTAACAAATTAGAAGATTTCACCACCATAGGCAGAAACACTTGGGAGTGGTATGTGTTACATTCTGTTAAAACACTGGAGTATGTGAAGAAATGAAACCAGTAAATTATTAGAGATGTTAATCTTATCTCTAGAACATTTTTTAATAATAGAAAAAAAGTTTAGGGAATCAAAACGTAAACGAGATGGTTGTGGCTTATTTTGCCCTTTTAGCATCAGAAGTAAGTTATTTATTCAGCAACCTAAAGATAGGTATGGCATTTAAATAGGTTTGTCTATATGTTTGGGGTATGTAAGGCTGGGTTGCTGGCTGTGTCAGCTCAAGTCAATAAGCTGGAGGCCAAACAACGAGTATGAGATCGAGAGAGTGAAAGAAAGACAGAAGAAAAGGGTGGAGATCTCATGACAGCACACTGTGCTGCTCTTGCTTTTAGTATTCACAGCTGATATACCTGCGATTTTAATGAAAAGAGTACAGATTTAATTAAAGAAAAATGTGCTGATGGTTGTTTATATGGGTGGATTCTCAAAACTCTATTTGGTTAATATTTAATTGCATACAGATGTCCAGAGGGGAAACACCTTGATGTATTTTTGATGAGATCAGATCACTGACTGGCATGGCTATCCCCTGGGGTCTTGCAGGTATACTGATCCAATCCCTGTAGTTGTGTGTGTGTTTGTGTGTGTGTGTGTGTGTGTGTGCAGCAGAATGGACATTTGCACTGCTTTGATGTCTGAACAAGAACTAGAACTGAAGAGAGACACATGTAACACACTTTAAAGCTTAGTTTGGCTCACAAATCATGAGTGACAGCATCGGCACAGTTTTGTTGGCATCTATCTTTTACTTTTCATTGACATTTTTTGTGTAATATTGTCAGGGTTAGGTATCAATAGAACGTTTGTCATGAAATATCTCCTAAAATCTTTAACATGTTCCTCGTATTGTGTCATTAATTTAAGGAATCTTTTCCATGTTTTAGGTTTATTTCATGTTGACAAAAAAAACATCCAAGAAAGACAATAAACGTCTTAGATCTCAAACCACAGTACATACACAATGACATAAATAATAATCAGCTAGATGTTAACACACACTGTACCTCACAGTCAGCATCAGTATGTCTTTGTATAAAGTGTGAAATCCAGTTCATTAATTACTTTTCTTTAAAGTTTTTATCATCAATCCCTCACGGTTTGATTTGATTGACTATGAAATATTTGAGTAAGGTGCAACTCAGCGAGGCATTAGGAAAACGTATCTCTTTGGTTATTCTCAATTAATGTGGGATGTGTGTGTGTCTTGTCTTTGGGTGGTATACGCTAGTATATGTGTAGTGGTGTTGAAGGCATTGATATTTGAATAGTCAGCACACGTGAGTGATTATCCACCATGTGGATACTGAAGTGTTTTTATTTGTATTAACTTATGCATAGATCCTTTTAATTGAGTAAAACCGCCTAACATATGAACTAAAAATGTTCTCCTTCCCTTTAGTTTTGTCTTTCTCTCTCTATAGACACATGTGCTGTAGCTCCTTACATCCTTGTTCATCACATGCATTAAACCGCGGGGTGTCTTGTGACACATTCATGCTTCTTGAACTGGTGCAGCCATGGTGCTGTATGCCAGCCATGTGCTATGCAATAATTAACTCTTCTCTGAGCTGCTCCAGCCATTAAAGCTGTAAGAAGTGAGGTTGAGTAGAAAGGGCTATTTGTCCAACAGCCCTTGCAGACAGTCAGGCCTATTGAAGAGATGCTGGAGCTAATCAGGAATAGTGGCTGCAGTGCCCTGAATAGCAGCGTTGATGGGTTTTTGTTGAGGTAGAAGGGAAACTAGTGCCACACAAACGTCAGACTGTCCCCCTTGTCTACGCTGCCATCGTTTTTTTATTTTCACATCATTGGGGCATCAAATAAAACTGGGACCTGACTGTAATGTCTAATCTTTGGCAGGGGCAGACAAAACAGGGGGTCCTTCACCAAAACCTTTTTTTTTTATTTGAATCCCATCTCCTGCATTTCAACATACATTTATAGTGACTATGTTGATACAAAATCCAGGAAACAATTTCATTGATCAAGATAATAAATTCTTTAAGAAAGAATAATACTAAACCATGTACATAAATATGATGTCTTACTTTCTTTATTGTTTAAAATAGGGATGTATAAATAAATGGGAACAAATGGGAATTTGAAAAGTGTGGGGGACATGTCCACAGTGGGAATTACGCCCCAGTGTTCAACCTTGTGGTTAACATAGCCAAGCCCAAATCCTGGATGTTTATGAGATTAAGTGACAGCTTGTTTTAAAAGTCACTTTAAGACTTATCCAAAGATGGATGGCTGGTCTAATGAAAGCACATACTGTAATTTGCATATTTATTAAATCACTAATTTCACCGTTGACAAAGAACAAGCTCATACCAAACCTCCAATTCATTTTCTAATCACATACATACAATCACAGAACACAAGATGGATAAATATGCATATTTTTGAAAAATGGCTCCATCTCTAATGTGACTAAGACATTTTAATGGACTCTCCTCATTGATATAAATGGGGTGGACAACATTTTAGAAATACTTTTTAGTATAACTTAATTTATAATTACAATATAATTTAACAGCACCTAAACTACCGAATGAACACCTCCCTAAAACAGTTTCAACAAAAACTGACCTATATAACCTTCATGAAAGTAGGATTTATTGCATTGGCTGTTGTGTTAGACTACATTAGTATTAAGTAGGTGTACATAATAAACTGACAGCTGACTATAAATTAGGTTGACTCTAAACTACTCAGAAAGAGAAACCATTAAATATCACCAAAACCGAACCCTTTCACTTGGGCCATTTTGTTTGGTGGTTGTTTACTGTAATTTGTACAAGGCTGGAGGGGTCAACCTCTACTCTGCCCTGTTTTCTCTGTTGATCACTTGTGTTATCTGATGGTGTGAGGACTTAAGGGAGGGGTCGGAGCCATATGCTTAACCAACATGTTTACCTGTGAGCTAAAGGCCATTTGGCAACTGTATATTTAAACAAGCAAAGGGTCTCCAAGCTGTGTACTGTGCATCCCAACAGTAAGACTAATTCCATCACAATGATGTATTTCATTGTATTCAATACAATTTCACGTATTAGCATAACAAATCTATGTTTTATAACGCTCCACTATTTCCCAGAACTCTCAAAGAACTTGTCAAGACACAAAATGGGGCCAAAATTCTTTCTTTTTTTCCATTCTTTCTGTCTTTTTTTCCCCCTCTGTTTTTCTGTGCCCACGAGTTATACGCTTTTGGTCTGGGCTGCTGAATGGGCCCCAGTGTTTGCCCTCTCCTTATCATGTGACCTTTGATCTGTTTGGACAGCGTGACCAACAGAGGCTGAAGGCAGAAGGAGAAGAGACACCCGAGTCAGAGCAGAAGAAACCTGGCACAATTCAATTGTAATGTCACTAAATGAAATGCAAAGCTGAAATAAGCATCTGTGGCATGTTACTAGCATCAAGTGTACATTTGTGTGGATACAATTAAAATATAATATGATTTATACAGTACCATATGTGTAATACTCTTTCAGGGCTTCACTGTGTCACTGCTGAACTCTGTATTGACCTCAAAATATTAGTCCATGACTCATAAATCACAGGATGGTTTTGTGCTTTGTAACATAAGACATGCCACACACGCACTACCCATCCCACACAGTGAGACCTCAGAATGCAATCTTACTCCTGACTCCCACGCCAAGAAAGCTAAAAAAATCTACTAAAGCTTCCTTTCTGTGGAACATCACGGCACCGCTTGTTTGCATTTAGAGAAAGTCAGTACCTTTGTCCTCCAAACTCATTGTTCCACCCTCCCTGCTGTCCTCTTGCCACCCTTTTACCACTGCTGTCTCCTCTGCAATTCACCCTGGCCTGGTTCCGCTTCTCTCTATTGAGTTACTGTAACAGCCCATACTTTCTGTCACTGCATTTACTTTACAGTTGAACGTCCACATTCATGCCAGCCATGCTATATTCGAAAAAAAAACAGAGTTGTATGAACAGTTGATTTCTGCATTTGAAATGGACACCACTTCCCAGCTACATGCCATATGCTAATTGTTGTCATCTGGTTGCTTATTCATTTATTTGGTGCTTTGATAAGCATTTTATTATTCACTTTATTATAGATATGTACACAGTTATGTTTTTTTGATAATACATTATCCATCTTTTTCTCCATTTTGCTGAAACCTTTCAGTATTAAGGCACATTTAATATTTTCATCAGATCTGTCAACAAGAAAATGGGAAGTGAGAGCAGAAGAATTAATCAGCATCACACAACATTTCTGCAAACACTAAGACAAGGCTTTGAAGTTTTCCCACAGTTTACTGGCTGGTGACAGACTGATGATGTGAAACCATGCAGTTGTGTGTTTTCCCAGCAGAGGGCTGAAGCTGCAGGAACATCAGCACAGAAAGTCCCAAACAGAATAGAAGAGTTATGTATGAAATATGCAACACTTCTTGCATGCTAAGAGTCCTACCTTCTCACTCAATCCTTTTAAAAGCTGTAATCTGAACTTATTTCCCGGTAAATTTCAACTAAAGATTTGTTCTTACATTAAACTGAAAAAATATGTTTTTCTTCCTAAATCATACTTACATTTTCCCTGTGGGGCTGTATCAGATTAATTGGGCACTGTCCATGGCAACAAGGCAACAACAAAAAGCCTCTGCCACTCTCTCAACCGCCATGGCCACTGTTGCCACGGAGACCCATTCAGATGCCCGGTGGTGACCTCTGACCTGAGGGGAGGCTGGTGAATGTAGCTGAAAGGGGCTGCTGGGCCGGGGCATCTGGGGTATCATCTGGCGCCTAACAAAGCCCCTCGCCAGCTGGGGAGGAGGGCAGGGGAGAGAGAGGGAGCTGGAGGAAGGGGCACAGAGGAGAGGGAAGGGGAGAGAAAGAAAGAGAGAGCACCCTTTTCTTCTTGCCCTCTTCAGAGAGAGTGGCCATTGACACTGTGCATCTCATTAAAATCTGTGCACCCCCCTCTCCCCCCCTCTCCTGCTCTGAAGCACAGGGCCCAGGCAGCTGCCTGTCCTGCTCTGGCCATTCAAGCTCAAGTGCAGTCCACTGGGGGGGGCTTGGACATATGCCACCACCACTGGGACTGGAGAGGCTGCATGAAGAAAGACATCGCTCTGCTGTTTTATATTAAAATGATTTAAAACTTGTATGAAGTTATCAATAAAACAAAAATGGTGACGATTAGAAAGACAATGTGCACAGATAAAATCTCCTTTAACCTTTTCAAACACTGCATGCCTACTATTTGATTTCATTGCCCTCCTTTATTTAAAAAAAAGGCACAGCATGCATCAAGAGCTGGACATTTTCAGGGGGCATTATCTTAAAAGATGTGTGTTAGCTCAAGAGTGATGTGATGTCACCAAGGCGCCAGATACGGCCCCATCCATGTTTAGCTGGACAGCAGGATAAAACATGCAAACAGCTGCTGGGTGGCAACACGCGTAATCACAGACTGCAAACAATGACACACACCCGTCAACCTCCCAGAGCCCCTCTGGTGTCCTTACGCCCCCGAAGGACTTTGTGGATATGCACAGGGCTCTCTGAGGGTCATGGTCGTGCAATGTGTGTGTGTGTGTGTGAGTGAAGCCAAGAGAGCACAGCAGGACTGCTGTCAAAACAAAAAATCTGCCACGGGGGGTGCAAAAGGTGGGGGATCTGCAATAAGGGAGGGGGGAAATATGACGGGCGGGACTTAGACTGGCGGGTGCTTTCTTAATGAGACGACAACACTGCAGGTAGTGGAGAGGGAAGCATACACAAAACAGTAATTACTCAGAGGAATATAATGTGTTTAAATCTGTGTGTAAACATGTTCATTTACAAAGAGGTCAGGCATGGGATTGTTTCAGGAAGGAGTACAGAGCTGATTAACTGAAAATAACATGCACCACATGTCTGGAGGATTCAGCCTCAACTCTCCTTCCTTTTTTTACTTTTTTTCACTCTTCAGAAGCTAGTTTGGATTCCTATATCCAGGGGTACAGCAACAGAGCCCCTTGTACCCCCCCCCCCCCCCCCCCCCACCCTTCTCTCTCTCTGTCATCTCCGCTGATGAATGGGGCTTTGCGTGTGAATTTTAATTACTGCTGTGTCGAGGTGGGAATTGGCCATGCATTAAATTGGAATGAGACACATTTTTCCCCTCAGCAGGGGCGAGACAAGAATGGAGGGTAAAAGGAGAAACTGGTTACTGTATATTAATTGAACCATCCAGTGGCACTAACTTCTCACATAACTGCATGGCTAACAAAGTACATTTTTTTACATGCAGGAAAACTACATATGAGTTACAGAAGTCTACTGAACAGTTCTGTTGGATTGCTATCATGTTAAAAAAAACAACCTGGACAGTTTATTCCTAAGAGAGTGATTTTTCTTCCGCCAAAATCATACTACTACTATTACTGTAAGTCGAGGAAGTCATAGCCTAGAGGCAGAGCAGGGCTCTGGCATGGTTGGCAAGGGCTTGTGCAGGGAAGGTCTATCTGAGTCAATTACCTCTGATTAAAAAGGGCATTGCAAGGTCAAATTCTGTGTTGCACTCTGCCAGTGCGGCATCTCTCTCTCTCTCTCTCACACACACACACACACACACACACACACACACACACACACACACACACACACACACACACACACACACACGCACACACACACACACACACAAATTGTTTTTTTTTCTAATTTCAAGAACCTGATTTTTTGATATTCCAAACACTGCATAAAGCACCTGAGTTCTGGAGGGAAATGGTAGAGGTCTTAAAGTTTATGACTAGGACATGAACTATCTGATAAAATGCAAGCGCTGTTGGAAACCTGCAGAGAAACCTAAACCTATACAGGTTACCAGATTTACTGTACCAGAACACATGAAGGATGAGGGGCAAATAGTGTGTGGGATAAATATTTGCAAAAAACGTATATTTTCCTACTAAGTCATGTGAGACGCAAAATGTTTAGGCTGCCAACAAAAGCCAAAGATTGCTTTTTCATTAATTCATGTGATACTAATACCAGTGATCAATGGCCATTGGAGCTGTTTGACTTGCTCATTTTAAATTTACCAACTTCATGAGTTGATGGGGATCGCCTTTGCCTGGACGCTCCAACAAACAACTGACTGGTGTTCGGATCATTTTAGCTGCTCTTTCAGGATGCTATTTCAGAACAACAATGATTTTATTGTGGCAATCCAGGTAGGGGATGTGTCATGCTCTAAAACATGCAGAAAAACAACTAAATGGACAAGCAGTTTCATTACTTGGCTTTAGAGAAAGGTGGCTCATGCTGGTATGTAGGAGATATCTATGAGCCATCTGCGTCTCTTATTTTTCAAGCATATTTGGTAGTCCATGTTGATACACATTTCCCAGGTTTATTCCACTCTTTATCCAGGGGAAGCGAGTCAGGGGTACACTATGGATTATGGGACACTGAGGGCTGCGAATGATTTACTGGTTGTGTCCTCCAAATCCATTTATAAGAAAGCTACATTTTCTCTGCCGTATTTACAGGAGCTATTGAAATGTTAGATAAGTCCGTCAAGAAATGTTGACTCTGGATCCAGACACAGAAGTGCACTGTTGTGTCTTGTGTTTTCCAATCATGTTGTTATTGGCGATTTCCAGTGTTGGTCCTCTCTGCTACAAATCAAATATATTTCCCTCCAGCAAGTAATTCTCTCCAACCCCCCTGCAGACTTTGTCATGTATAGTGTTTGCTGTATCAGTAGCGGCTGGCTTGCAATCACTCAGACACACAAAACCTCACGTGAGATTAGCTCAAATGTGATGTTGGAGGAAAGGAATACACTATTTCAATATTGTTCATTTCCATACTAATTTGTAATTCTGAATTGTACTTAATAGAATTCTGATGCTCAATATATTGTATTTCTACTATTATTATATTTAAATGTTCATTTTATGAATACATCTGCCTATCTGAGATCCTGGCTGCAGTACTGTTCCTACCAACAACATTAATCTTTTACTCCTCAAAATTAGGCAGATCCACACAACATTATTTGCGTTGTGGAAAATAAGCCTTCCTTCTGTTCTGGGATTCAAGTTGAAAATGCAGGCTTATTGTAAACTGATTCAAATATCTAGATCTGTGACAAGGGGGCCGATCTATTCAATTCGATTCTATGTTTATATATTATATACAATGTATACTGAAATTGTAATTCCTGTTAAAATTTGTTCCTGCATTTGAAAGGTTTACACTTGAATTGTAAGATTATTTCATTGCTGGTGCACGATTTGTCATTTCAGTAATAAATAACAATTCAGCAATTTTTTTGTTACATTTTGTTTTACAAAGTTAGAAAAGCAATGTTAAGTCAAGCCGGATGTTGCCTCTTACATAGGGTGCATCCCTAGTAAAAACTAACAGGAAGTGAAGCGGATGTAGATGTTTAGATCTCACTGTATCTGAACTGTATTACACTTTTGATGGACAGCAAATACTTCCTGTCGAGAATATCAGAGCCAGTAAATGTTGCCTTAAAGGAACTTTCTACAAATATCGACATTGTTCAGGTCACATCGATGGAAGATGACTTAAGACCAAACGTGACTCATGTCAATTGGAAATTGGGGGTGTGAAACTTAATATGTATCACAGTGTAAGGCAAGACGTCTCACGGCATGGTTTGCCTTTGCAAGTAGTCGGCTCTGAAGTAGCCGGAAAATGATAGAGAGTGTAAAACCCAATTTCGCTCACATTTTCTTTAAATTAGTTACTGTCTCTTGATAAGACTGTGACCTGAAGTGTATCCTATCAGAGGTGTGCTCTGACGTGAGCACATCTGTTTTGTATAAAGTTATCTTGTGTTGGAAGATGAGCGTGTCCAGCTGACTGTGGTTCTGCAGCAAATGCAGCCATCACATGATTTGATTAGAGGTTGCAGAGGTCAACACATGGTCATCTGGAGTTAGCTGACAGGCCAGGCCGCTTTCTGATAACAGGCCAGACGGGCAAAGAACAAAGCATGACTTGACAAACAACACATGACCCTGACAAATATTTTTTTTCTTCTATTTTGTCCCTGTAATTTTCTACACACCCAAGCCCTGGGTATCCTGCTCTGCCTTTGAAAAAAATTAAAGCTCAGAAGAGCCGATCTGGAATCTTGCTGCGTACGACGGGCAAGGTTACCTCTTCTTTTTCTGCTTTGCCCGCCCAGATAATTTGGCCCGCCCATGAGAGAGAGAGAGAGAGAGAGAGACATCATGGCTTTCAAACAAGCAAAGTGGCAGTTGGTCTGAAAGAGATTTTGGATACAGTATTGTGGGATCACTAAGGCCCATATAAAAGCATCCAAAAGCACCATTTCATGGGACCTTTAAGTCAGCTACTTCAGTGGACAAATACAAATCCTTTAAACTCCAGTATGTAAATCAAATCAACACTAATGCTGGCAATTTTTCTGAAACATCAAGAAACAGTGAAGCCATTGGAATTGTTGGTTCAGTTTTAGTTTACATGGCTTTTAAAATCCATTAATGTGTTGTTAAATTAACAATTTCCTCTTTTACAGTGTTTAAACGACGGATTTCATTCAACAAATATACTTATGTGGCCTGAAACACCATCCAAACGTTTTCTCTCTCTCTGGCATTCTTTTAAATAAATGTATGCTGTATTGTTAAAAACTGGGATGGAGAACACAAGTTTTTAAACCTTCTTTAATCTCATTAAAGTAATTTACTCCATCAACCTTCTTACCTATGAGCCAAGCTCTAATCCTAAGGTCATGAAAGGAATACACAGGCAAAGAGTAGTTTATTCTATCCTTCATTTCCCCATACAATCAACTTTTTCCACTTCCCTTCCCTCCCCTCTGCTACTGCTTTCCCTTCCTTTTTCCTTTTCTCTTCACCGCTTCTTTTTCCCAAACCCTCCCTCCTGCTCTCCTTCTCCTCCTCCACTTGTTAATGGAGGGTTGGCAGCTAGCCAGGGGAAGCCTTGCTCTGTAGGTCTTCCCTCCTTGGCAGAGCTCCCAGTGTGTGTGTGTGTGTGTGTCTGTGTGTCTGTGTGTGTCTGTGTGTGCATGTGGTGCGGGGCTCGCTCATAATCACTTCCATTCAGCACCTCACCGGAGTGTGTCCGTGTTTACACGAGAGGGGTCAGGGAGCAGGCAACAACTCTTTCTCTTTCTTTTACTTCAATCACACACATGCACACACTGACAAAAACTAATTCCCACACAAGGCCGTGCACAAACAGAGGTCAAAAAGGAAACAAAGCACATACTCCAAATATTACCTATACCTATACCTCTATACACTCTTATCTTGGTGGGCAACAGAAGGCGGTTAGTTCTTGTTTTTTTTGCCAATGATGAATATATTAATAAAATTCATCTGTCAAAGAGATTGTTATCAGTAAATAGTATATTGGATACCCTGTTCCGGGAAAACTGTTTTCTGATTGATCTGGTAAGTTTCCTTCGAAATCATACAATGGGGCACTTAAATCATGGAACATCAAACTACTTCAAAGTGCTCACATTATGCTTTTTTGGCTTTTTCCCTTCCCTTTTATTGTGTTATATATATTTTTTTGTGCATGTTATAGGTTTATAAAGTGAAAAAGCCCAACGTCCACCACAAAGGGACTTACCATCTCCAACAGAAAACACTGTTCTCCAACTGCTCCAAACTGCTCTATTGTAGTCCTCCCTTTATTTCCGTGACAAACATGTGTTACTTTGTAACACACATTATAATGCTCGCCTAGCTGCCACTGGCACGCCCTCATACTCTGCTTCTGACTGGCTAGTAGTCCTTACTTAGCTGCTGCGCATGTGCGACTCCCAACAAAGATGGAACAGAGGGGAGATACCTCATTCTGTAGTTAAATCAGAGAGCTCAACACACAGAGTGTGAAAAGAGGAACAGCAGCTGTGAAAATTAAACCATGTAAACCTATTCTGATGCAACTTCTAACTACAATTATGAACCTGAAAATGTGCATAATATAAGAACTTTAAAGGATTATTCAGATTTATTATTATTAATTTTTATCATTATTACAAGATGGCGCTGCGTGGGTGGCAGCTTGTTACAGCAGCTCTGTATTTTTCTACCGCTTTTTAGTGTTTTTAGTGTTTTTTGTTGTTATTTTCAGTTGTCACATTGACACATTAAGCAAGTGTGCAGCTATGGATTTTCATATTGTTACATTCATAGTTTGCCTTTTGCTGTTTTTGGTTGTTGTTTGTTTGTTTGCTTGTTTGTTGGTTTGGGGTTTTTTTACCGTGGAAATACTGCTGCTGTCACAAGGGAATTTCCCCATTGTTGGATGAATAAAGTATTATCTAATCTAATCTAATCTAATTATTGGATTGTATTTTTTATTATTACATAGATTTACACCATCACAAATGGTTATAATGATATGGCCAGTTTGACAATGGTATTTTTGACTGATCTGTGGAGTCACCAGTTTTAAGTTTGCCCTTAGATTAGATACAAGTTAGACAAAAGTAAAGACACATTTTTAACCTAAAACCCCAGGGCTAACTCAGAACTAACTAACTAACTTTCAACACCTGCTGTTCTTGTTGTGTGAGTAACAATAAGGGAAAGAGTTTTTGGAGATTCCAGCAACCTGTTATGCAGATGAATATAGATCAGTTTGTTCAAGAAAATTATCTTGAGCCTAACTGAATAGTACTGAGCCATGCTATATTAAGCCACAGCATATCAATTCTGCTTGGTGTGTTGCAATTAGATGCTACTGGATGGAGGTCTTTTGTATTGTTTCACTGAATTTTCCCAGTAAAATGTGAAAGCTGAACATTTTCTGGAGCTGAGTGGTTTAAGTTTTTAAAGCTCAAGCCATTGCCAAATGCGTTGCTACAAAGCTAGTTAAGACTATCAGCTCCACACAACTCAAACAAAAAAAAAACTCAAAAAAAAAGACAAAAGTTGACAAAAGTGACTCAACGTCAATAGACAACAAATAGAAAAAGCTCCAAAAACTTTGAAAACAAAAACCCTCCAGAAAGGTGAGAAAAACATTGAAGAATTGCCCCCAAAAAATAAAAAAATAAATAAAACCGTGTTGTGTAACATTACTTGCTTGCATGTCACTCATGACCGCATTTAGCAGGTTTGTATTTGTGTACACTGACATCTCAAATGGAGTTGGCACATGTTGAAGCCATAATTTGTCAGCACCGCAATGCGCAGTGCCACATGTATGAATTATCGGCTGTAACATTACAATAGTTTATACAATGATGAAGTTGATCTCATTTGTTGATGATTTTTGCTGTCTGTGTGAGTTCTGATGGCAATGAAATCAATTGAAAGATGCACTAACAGCTACAAAACTGTGTGCATAATCACATTACTTTATAGCTTTTAGCTCAACAAACTGTACCAGACAGCTCTATGTGCATGCAAATAATCTTTGCCTGCACTCTCAAATTGCTCTGGAAGATTTTAGTTTTAGTTTAGTAGAAGCATGTTAGTGGCAGCTCTCAGCAGGCCAACCTGTACCACAGGTTGAAATGTACAGCTTCACTTTGCAAACGTTGACAGATGAGGTAAGAAAGTGGTATGGAGGAATGTGGCTCGTTCTCTCTCTCTCGTTCTGTCTGTTGTCTCTCTGTAATCTGTTATACATTTTCTTGCTCTCTAATAGTTACCCTCTACATCTTACCCTGAGAGCCTGTGGGCTATTACCTTCATATTTGCATGCTGTGAGTGGGTGTGTAAGCAGTTCAACTGTCTGTTTGAATCTCAAATAGCCCAGGGACACACTACTCAACGCTGCATGGCAATTCTCATTCTTGGGAGAAATGATGAACACCTTCAACTGTGACACTGACTAGCTTTAGGACTGTCCAAACAGAATAAAAATTTTACAGTGTTAGAGTTTATATTCATGATCCTGGTAAGTAACTGACTTTGACTGCTGCAGGATCCGTGGCACCTCTTCTAGCGGTTCCTGCCAGTATGTGTATAAAGGATGTTTATGGGTATTAGTGTATGTTAACATCTGAGCAAACATGACAAAATGAGAGGTACATTAACATCAGGCATGTGAGTGAAATGCATGGACAGATGCATAGGAAAGAAGCAATACCTGATGTTTTACTTTACCTTAACTAAAGACTTTTATTGCCTAAACTCAACCAGTTCTGTTTCACAACGGTAACTATGTGGTGAGGTCACATGTTTTTGCTTTGTCTTTTGCTCTTGCAATAATTACTACAGCCGTGAGAAAAGAAACATATTTTTTGGTTATATGAGCTACTTGCAATATATTCATATAGACACAACATATATGTCATGTCCTGTCTTTATGTCAAGTTTTTGTTTTAGTTTGATTTGTGTTTTGTGTTTAGTTTTTGATAATACTGTATGTTGTTTTGGGTGTCTTGACTAGAGATGTTCCGACAGAGATACCAGTGTTGGGAAAGCCTCCAATACTTACTAAAATGCTGGTATCACCAAGTAATTACGCACCAATCCAATACAACAATCCAAAGCAATTTGGACCCAAAGAAAATCAACTTGGTTTATATGTTCTTTTTCGGTTATGACTGACTGTCAAACTTGATAATAAAATAAAGTTCTATGGCATTCATTGTTTGTGTTTGTTCATGTTTCACAAAGTTTAACCCGAGCCAGGCCAACACTATTGATAGCAATCATATCACATCTATACAGCGATAGTAGTCTACAGCTATTAAAACATGGTAAAATATATGGCACACTGGTATTGGTACTTGGTATCGGATGATTCGGAAGTTCAGGTATCGTAATCGATATTGGGAAGCAAAAAATGGTATCGGACCATCTCTATTCTTGACAATCAACCTACTCTGATAGATAGATAGACAGATAGATAGATAGCTAGATAGATAGATAGATAGATAGATAGATAGATAGATAGATAAATAGACATTTATTGATCCCCCCCCAAAAAAGGGAAATTATGGTTATATAGATATGAGGACATGGAGGTAAAATTCCAAATATAAAATAAGTCACCCAATTGTTGTCAAATGAGAACATTATATACAATAGACTGGTGTTTTTGTTAGATGCAATTTAACATGATTTATTCATAATCACCTTTAGTTTGATTTAGTGATGAACACACAAGGGGACTGCTCCTGCTGTGACACAAGGGGCTTACATAGGCTGAGTACGTGTGATCCATAAATTATTCTGCATAAAAAAAACATTAGTGTTGAGGCTAACTCAATCCATATATAAACACAAATTAGGTTCATTCAAACTTACTTAGTAATTAATAATATATGTATTTTTACAGAGAGATATCAATCGACATCTTCAGATTTAATGTTTTGTGAGACCAACAATCCAAAATCTGAAGATTTCAGTTAACTATTATGCAAAACAGAGAAAAACCTAATAGGAGAAAGAGCAACATTGGACAAGTTAGAACTAGTGAATGTTTTTGCTAAAATGATTAAGCCATTAATCACTTATCACTAGTTTTGGATTCATTTCAGTCAGCTGTACATGTCTGTAAAACCAAAAAGTAAATGAATTAAGAACAGCTATAAACCGTGATGTTCATACAGTATGAGCAACATCTGGGCTAAACAAAGTTTACAGCTGGTAAGATTTAAAGTTAAAACAAAGTGGATGGGTGGAAACGTTTGTACTCTAAAATACAGTAGCAGTCAATGGGAGAGGGAAAAGCCAAACACCTCACACCTGTGAGAGCCTGATAGTCTTGTTGAAGCATGAAGTTGTGTCCAACTTCAAAAATCAGAACAGCGTTACAAGGAGCTTCTCTGTCAACCATGAGCAAAGCCATCCTAAGTGATGGACGATGAACTCAAGGCCTCTGATAAGATACCAGTGGTAAATTATGAGCCAACACGAGAAGTTGATTTGTCCTCAAGCTCAAGCAAAGTAAGTTGTTTTTATGTTTGTAGCATAAAGCATGTGGGATGTTGGACAAATTGCTGAACAAAGGAACAATATTGTGAGTGCTGGCCTTCACCATCATTGTATGACCTACCCTCTGCTTCCAAATGATTCTGACTTTTACCTTGTCTTTCATTTACACAGGTGACATTTAGCTCTTAGAGTGGTAACTAATCAGCAATCTGCTCATACCAACTGGGTCACTTGCACCTAATGAGATCAAGGAAGGGTGATCCTAATCTTTGAGCATGAGATCCCACCATCAGCACGTTTTCTTCATACATACAGCACAAATCCATGGTCTTGTAGTACTTATTATTATTTAATTATATATTTGTTTCAGATGTGATACAATGGGATCAAAGTGCCAAATTAGCTTGAATTTTTTTGAAATGAATAACTGTGACAAAAAAGTGTGGCCCTCAACCAGAAAGTTTTAGATAAGGTCCAAAACCACCACGCCCCCCTTTTTCTTTGCTGTTTTCCATGAAACAGCAACATTGAGCTTAGAGCTTTAGTAATTCTCCAAGCAGATTAGGATACCTACTGCATGCTTGCAGGGGATTGGGCACACAAGCATAGAGTCCAACAATGCAGCAAGACAGATTACCTATCCACAGTGGCACACGGCTGACCACAGCTACAGGAAAGACTTATTACAGCTGATTTATTCTTCTTACATTCTTACTTTCAAAACCACACAGGCAGTTCTAGACACACATAGTGCAAATCTTTCCAGATGATGCAGCACATTTATGCTGTACACACACAAAACCATACATGCTAGCACACGTACCAACATGAACACACCAGTACCCAAGCACTTGAGCCAGATCATCTGGTGCTGATCTTTTCTGTTTGTACAGAGGTCATTTTACATCCTTAACAATACACAGTATTATCTACAAAAACCAATTATGTGAGCATTCACATTTCTTGTTTTCACCTCAGAGATAATCTGCTCTGGTGTGTGATGTTGATTTAAAGGGAAATGCCAACCTTGGTCTTCTACATTGCATTCAACAAGTAGTTTTTATTTTTGGGTAAACATTTTTTTTTTAAGATCCTACTTCACTTACTTCTGTGCCTGTTTGTTTCCAAAAATGTCAATAATCAACCCTCACAGTATGTTTATTCAGCTGTGGGTTATGTATGTAAAGAGCAGGTAAAAGCAGTAGCAAGAGAGTAAGAGAATAATACACTGTTGGGAGAACCATGGCAGATATTAAAATCAATACATCATGTGGCTACACTGCTTCGCCTGCACTCACTGGAGAAATTGGCAAGTATGATTTCTCCCTTTATGACTGTTGAATTTGTGCAAAGCCTACAAAATGACCACAGATTCAGAAACAAAAAATTAATCAGCAATTGTGTTTACAATATTAGAATATTTTACATTTTCAGTGTATACAGTCCCTGACAAAAGTCTTGTCGGTTGTGTACGAATTGACCTGAAGTGCCGCTGAAATATATTTCTAATCAAGATTTATTTACAAGAAATGGCTCTTTAATCCCAACAGCTTTTGTAATAATGTTTCAGTGCAAAAAGAAACTGTTAAAAAGTATTCTAATATTCACAGCTTTGTAAAGCCCATTGAGTCAATTTTTGCAAAGACATAAGTGTTGTCGCCTTGTCATATCTTCACCTGTGACTAATAATGGATCATCAGGTCTGTGTGTATAAAACAACCCCAGTACACTAGACCTTCACATCAACTGCAACTAGACATCTGCAAACATGCCTAAGATTCACCCTGAGACTAAAGTTTTGATTATCAAGAGGCTGAAGACGATCCACTGCTGATTGGCAGACACCTTCAATGTGTCTCAGCGTCAAGTACAGAGGATTAAAAAAACATTGAAGACACTGGAGATGTTTTTGACAAGCCCAGGTCAGGCAGACCCCGCAAGACAACTGCTCGAGAGGATCGTTTGTTGGCTCGAAATCCAAGGCCAGCCCATTTTCCACTGCAGCAAGCTCCACCAGACCTGGTCCCCTGAAGTCCCTGTGTCAACCAGAACGGTTTGTCGGATTCTGTCTCGAAATGGCCTCCATGGTCGAATCAGTGCCCAGAAGCCAGCACTAAACAAAAGACAATTGAAAAACTGTGTGGCATTTGCCAAGGCCCACAGCCGGCTAAAAGGATGGACGCTGGAGAAGTGGAAGAAAGTGGATTTTTCAGATGAATCTTCTGTTGAATTACACCACAGTTGCCGCAAATATTGCAGGAGACCTACTGGAGCCCGCATGGATCCGAGATTCACCCAGAAAACAGTGAAGTTTGGTGGCGGAAAAATCATGGTCTGGGGTAACATCCAGTATGGGGGTGTGCGAGAGATCTGCAGGGTGGAAGGCAACATCAATATAAATAGATAATGAGAACATTATCAAATATTTAATTTGCTGACATATTTTAGTAATTGCAGTAAATTTGTTCAATTTCTGTATAGGCGACAAAACTTTTGTCTTGCCAAAATTTGACCTTTCTGTCTTGTTTAGATAATAAATCTTTTTTTAGTGAAACTTATTTATTTCAGTGCATTGAACATCATTTGGGAGGGTTTTAGCTTTTCATATGAGCTATTTCTTACACCAATTGATTAATTAAAAGTCAGGTTAATAGCAGGTGTTTCTACAAAATAGATAAGCGACAAGACTTTTGTCAGGGACTGTACATGTGTGCTTCTCAAACACTAAATCCAATTACTGGTTTATGAGAAAAATGTATTCAGTTTCTACATCAGAATAAATATCATCCTCAATAACTTCAGTTATAACATGACTTCCTTTAGTTTGTAACTTTATAGCACTGATGCTTTATTTTCCCAGAGTTGTGGTTGCTCTTCTCACATACACAGGCAAAAAGAAACTTCATAACAAAGAAAACTATAACAATTGCTGTAACACCTGTAATGAATGCACACAAACAAAAGCAATAGCAGATATGCGTGTGATGACTTTTTTTTGGTAGTTGTAGAAAGTTTGCCCCAAATTCACCATCTACCTTTCTCAGAGAACTATGACTAAAAACTAAAAAAGTCAGATCAAACTAAAACAGAAAGGTCTAAATGCGGAAGGCCTTCTTCCCATTGCTGGATTTGGCATTTAAAAAAGACTCAGTCAAATATTTATTTAGTTATTATTGGCTGCAAAGTAGTAAACATTAAATATACTGAGTCAAAACAAATACTGAAATTATTATACACACCATACTGTTTTAACTCTAAAATGTAAACTCCCACTAGATTGCCCTAAATTCCCACAACAAATACACAACCTCAGGGTCCTCAGTGGTAGCAACATTCCTGTCTATATCATGAGCACAAGTATTACATAAATAACTACAAGGAATACTGACAGAAAAGGCCCCCCTCTGCTCTGCTGAGGGAAAGGTAAACACAGAGCTGTTGGCTGTGTTTCCCTCTAATACGTATCCCCAAGACTGTTGTTTCTTACCAGAGCTACAACACTACAGTTTCCTATAAAAAAAAAATCAAATTGGAGCCTGTGGTTGAATAACACCACAAATAATTGCCCATTTACTGACTGCAAAATGTTCATGCACATACAGTACAAAGGGTGTTGGTGCTGGACTAGTAACGGCTCTATCACCATGTCCACACAGAGCGGGTCTGACCCAGTCTAAAGGCTCAGAGTCCCAGAGGGCCAGTCTCAGGGCCCCTGTAGTTGAGAATAGGTAGGTGATCTATATTCATTGGCTTGCTTTGGCGAGGCCTGCTGTCAGGCCTCCCTACCCCCACCACAGCAGATCAGACAAGGGACCTGTGTGTGTGTGTGTGTGTGTG